>NW_020954604.1:1832837-1853479 GCF_900497805.2 Vombatus ursinus | reverse complement strand
CTTCTTCTTCTTCTTCTTCTTCTTCTTCTTCTTCTTCTTCTTCTTCTCTTCCTCCTCCTTCTCCTCTTTCTTCTCCTCTTCCTTCTTCTCCTCTTCCTTCTTCTCCTTCTCTTTCTCCTCCTCCTCCTCTCTCTCTCTCTCTCTGTCCCCTATCATGTTATCCACCTCAATGTCTATATATCCTTTCTTTGTCTTTCTCTTACCCCTCAAATATCTAAAAACAAACAAACAAAAAATCCTTTAGTTGGACATTGGAATTATCTTTCTTTTACTTCAATAATACCTATTATTCCTAGACTTCACAAACTGTGATTGAATGTCCTAAGAGAGGAGTCTGGGGAACTCCAATGTTGTAATTAGTTAGTGATATAGTCTCCAGCTGCTATCAAAAGCAGAACTTGTTTGCTTCCCAATTAGTGTCTGATGTCCCTTGAAGCATAACTACTTCCCTTGTGGTCTATTTTAATTGTTGCTTCAACTAGCAGGTTTGTGGAACCCTATGCAGAGTCCACAAGGGCATCAATAAGATCTCCTATTGTATGAGTTGAATATATCCAGGATGTAGTTAGAAGGTAACTTGGCACAATGGGCAAAATTATTCTATTTGTGAAAATAAAAGAATAAGAAAACAAAGCTTATGACAGACAATGCAAGAGTTCAATTAGCACAATACAAACAAGTAACAGAAGTATAACTTTTTTTTTTTTTACAATTGTGATCTGGGTGGACAGATAAGTCCCTACCCATTGAAAACTGGGAAATATGCACCAGTTTAAGAAAGAAGGATAAAGTTTGAAATAAGATCCAAAGGAACATAAATGAGAAGGCAACATGTATCAGACACCAGTTTCTCAGAATGGCAATACAACCTTAATGCCATTTGATTCTGGAGTCATATGAGTTGCTGGATTCATGTGAGGTCATTTGAGGGACAAAGTGCTATTTGTAGTTTGAGGCCTTAGCTCAGCCAGGAACCTTTTAGGTCATTATACTTTGCACTATAATGAAAGACAAAATGGGGCACATTATAAAAGTATGACATTTTGCCAGAATTAATACATTTAATAAGAGAATCAGGAAAATAATCTCAATACTCATATTCCAGAGATTGTGGTCTCATATTGGGTGAATAATAGGGAAAATGTCCTCTTCATTCATATTCCAATGTAGGGAAGACATGATAAAATTCCTAAAATAACAGATAAGAAGGTTAGAAAGATCAGCTCAAGTAGTTTCTAGATTTTCTCCCAGCACCTGCTTGTCTCCATTATCTTAGTCATGAACTGAGGTCCTCTTTCTCTCTCATCTTTCCTCAAATTTCTTCAGCCAACATAAATGCTGCATCACATAATGTCCTTGAATATCTTCTTCACATAGCTCCCTTTCTTCTACTTGAAGAAAATTCAGACATGCACCTCCTAATTTAACAATTAGATGCCACAGGCATACTGTCTCTCAGAAACTAAAATGTTGTAAATTTTATTTAGGCCTTCTGAGACGCATGGGAAATGTAGTCCTTTTCCCTGAAAGTGCTTCTATTATACCAAAGTATTGTATAAAGGGTTAGATTGAGGTAAGAAAGCCCATATCACAGCAGAGATTTTAAGGTAAGAAGGTCTGTAACAAAATCAGGAAGAATCCTATAAAGAACATTAGTAAAATGACTATTTGACAAAATTCACCCTTCTAAATCTTAAATCTTTTAAGACAGTGTGTTAGCACAGTCAAGTTCCTGGTCTGTGGTATTATCTTCTCACCAGACAAGTACAGTGGAGCCATGGGCTCAATGAAGAACAAACTTGGCCTAACCCCAAAGTTGCATAAGAAATGCCTATTCTCCCTAGTGGTGATGACCATATGGAATTGTGGTTGGGTCTACACCACTGAAATCTGGGTCCATTTACTAAAAAATTCAATCAATATGCTTTTCTGGCTGAATTGATTAGTGAATCCCATCAAAATCGTCAATTTAGCAGTCCTGTTTAGACACATCCTTTGACTCTATGCATGGGAGAATTTGAATTATTCCTAAGAAAAACGGGCTCTGTATACAAGGTGTGATAGTTATTTCCTTATTTTCATTTAAAACAGATACCTCTAGTATGTGCTTCCCTGGGGGCAAACAAAACAAAACAAAACAAACTCTCCGTGTGATTGTGTATAGCTAGAGAAGTAAAAATAAAGAAAAACAAACAAAACAAAACATTGGGTTCTTTCCAGCATATGTTGACATTAACAAAACTATTTTTGTTATAATATTGAAATACTTAATAGACTGATGAAAAATGGTCTTTGTATTTCTACTGCACTAAAATTGTCATGAAAACAGTTTCTCTGACAAACGTGCTAATATCTCACTGTGCAATTGAAGAGAGATCAGGGATAGATTTCTTTAGCATCAGGAATGTCTAGTTTGTGTGACCACACACACACACAGTAATTTTGAGGTGAAGATGTTTCTGATCCATCATAAAAAAGACACATAATTTGAATGTATTTTTTTCCAGTTATAAGGAAGGGTTTACACTTAGTCACCTGTACCTTTATCTAATTCCCCCTTGTCAACATTGGCAAGAGCAAAACAGTAAAGATTGAGGGCTAGAAAGAGCATTGCAGGGAATGTAGCCCAGTTTCATCATTTTATATATAATTAAATAGGCTCAAGGAAGGTAATTTGACCGTAAACATCATAGTTAAGATTTGAGCCCAAGTCCATTGACTCCAGAGTCAATGTTATTTTAGCTGAATCAGCATTAAAACTAATGTCAAAATGTGTTCATTGTCTTTGTCAAATTTAGAAGGATAAATGGTCGTGAGAAAAATGATATTTCAGTATATTCATTCATTCTTATTAGTAATTATAGTTAAAAAGAAAAGTAACTCATGAGTTCTACTCCCTAGAGCAGAAGCATCCAAGTAAGTTCATCACTTCAAAGTTGAAAGACTTCCTAGTTGAAGACAATAAATTATTCTCAATCCCTATAGCGCCACTCATGTCTCTGTTACCATAGCTTTGATATTAGCTTTGGCACTTAGGTGGTATAAAAGAGAGAGATTTGGACTTGTCAGGAAGACTTGAGACTGGATCCTGCCTCAGACACTTACTAGCTGTATGACTGGCCAAATCACTTTACCTCTCTGTAACATGAATGTATTTGATGACTTTGAAGACCCTCTCAAGTATAATGTATGATCCCGTGATCCTACGAATGTGACTAATAGTAAGGAGCTAATCTTGTGAGAAATATCCATATAGTAAGAAAGCTCATATTCCTGGGTGGGGATCAATCAATCTATAATTTATCAATAAATATTTTAAGTACCTACTATATGCCAGGCATTGTGCTATGTTGAATGGGAAGTAAAATGGTCAAACCCTCTAGGATATATACTGTTTGGTGTGTGGAAGAGTTTTGAATCATTGAAAAGATGTAACTTGTAGAACAAGATTCAGGACATAAGCTGGGAGGTTAAAGCAAACTTAAGAAGGAGTCAGAGAATGGAAATCACCAGACAGGATTAAGGAGGGACAATGGTCTGCAATACCAGGAAAAATAGCTTTGCTATCAAAATAGATATGAAGAAGTTAATTTTCACTAGGAATTTGGTTCCCCTAGATTTTGGCCAGTGGATAAAGATAGAGCACTAAGCTGCAGAGCTATACAAGGGAAGCCCATCCCAGGTCCCAAATTAAACTACCAGAAGCTTTGTAAAATGCAAGCTGTTAAACTTCATATATCTTCCTGTTACTCCCCTTCTTCAACCTACAGTCTGTTTTCTTGGAGTGCTTCATAACAAATCTCCTTTAAATAAGTTAAGATTCTGGAAGGATACTCTTAATGTAGAATAATAAAGAATTGGCTGTTCTTAGGGTAGGGACCTCTTAGAACTTCCTCAAGGCCCAGGATACTTAAGGAAGAGAGGGGCAAGAAGCGATATCTGCATCTTCAGCCTCTCCTTTACTCCTACTCTCTCCATTCTAGACTCAAAAGCCCCCAGGTCCTTTCCATATAAAGCCTTCTATAGCTACATCTACCCTATACTGTACATGAGCAATTAGGTGGTGGTGTTGTTTTTAATAAGCATAGGACTTGACAGTTATGCCTATAAAATTTCATCTTATGATATTCCACTCATTGTTCTAGCCTCTTGGAAATATTTATGGAATGTGATTCTTTTAGCTAGCATGTTAGTTATCCCTCTCAACATTGAATCGTCCAAGTTACTAATGAAATTTTTTAAAAAATGAAATAGTGCCAAGGACAGAGCTGTAGGGCTCTCTTTTATAGCATTTCCTTTAGTTTGAAAAAATTACATTAATGGCCACTCTCTAAATATAAGAGTTCAGTTAATTCCAAACCCACTCAAGGAAAGCTGTTCCACTCTGATGGAGGGAAATATACTTAGCCTTCACTTAGGTGAACAGGGTGATCAAGTACTCCCATCAACACAATATGTACATTGTAATCTCCTTCCTGTACATGAAAATAACAACACATGTCCTTGGTTTCACTTTTTAAAAACTGATATACTTAATAATGACAAAAGGCTGCATGGCATAGTAGAGAAAGAACCAGGCTTGGAAGTAGGAAGACTTGGTTCAAGTCCCACTTCTAACACATATTGGTTGTGTGATCCTGCACAAATCATTTAACCTCTTTGGGATATAGGCAAGACTATAAGTTGCAGAGAAGGCAGGAAGTTAGTTACTTGTTACTTATACCAGTGAAATCCCAGACTGTTTCTCTATTGCACTCCCTACTCCATAAGAATAAATAATCACAGTTGCGAGTCTTATAAAACATGACTTATAAGACATGAATCATTCTTACTTGAGATTCCACAGTGGAATACATCTTCTAGGATGGCAAGTCAATGTGCGTGCTAAATTGGCACAAAGCAATCATAGACAAGGGTAGGAAGGTGGTGCAGTGAATAGAGTGCAGGGCCTAGAGTTAGGAAGATTCATCTACCTGAGTTCAAATCTGCCTTCAGACACTTATTAGCTATGTGACTCTTGGCAAGTCACTTAACCCTCTTTGCCTCGTTTGCCTCATCTGTAAAATGAGCTGGAGAAGGAAATGGCAAACCACTCCCGTATCTTTGCCAAGAAAAATCCAAATGAGGTTGCAAAGAATCAGATACAAGTGAAAAACAACTGAACAACAACAACAAAAATTGTATACAGACTAATACACAAACCAGCTTGGTCTCTGTGATTTTAAATCCAAGTCCAACTTCTGAGATAATATCTTTATTAAGATCTATCCCTTAGGACTAGTAGACATGACAATTAGAAAAGGGAGTGAAAAGGAAGCTGGCATGATTTATAGTTAGATTTGCAAATTATCAGACACTAAGAACATATGCTTACAAGAATTATTACTTTATAGAGGAGTCAAACTCATAGCTAGAACCAGATAAAAACGTAATTGGGAAATGTTTAACAAAAAAAAGATAATCTTAATTTAAGGTTTTCTAAGTTAATATGCTGCCCACAAGGATCCATTTTTTATTTGAGTTAGACACTATTGCTTTATATACACAAATAACTATGTGGGATACGTCTCATGGAACAGAAATATGTATGTGTATATATATATATATGCATATATATGTATGCATATATATATGCATATACATATGTGCATTCCATAACTCATAACTTAGGTGTGTTGGGAGTTATAGTGAAAGAAGGAAGAAGAGTCCTGTTAGACTTGCTCTCCTTGTCTCCACTCTAATGCCATTTATGACCTCTTTCCAGGAGTCAAGCCATAGGTATTCCTGGGGTAGGAGTAGTGATAGTAAAGAGAACAATGATCTTTATAAAAAAAAAAGGAAAAAAAATAATCTGTTTATATTTAACTGGACTTAGCCATTCCCATATTATATTAAAGCAACAAACTAGACTACTAAAAAAGCAATATATTTCAAGTTCTAAATACTATTTAGTTATTCAGCCTAATTGCTATTACAAATCCCCCCTGTAGTGTTTCTATTACCCATGTCACTAGACAATGGTTGAGATCTGTGAAGTAGAGCTGGTATGTCATTTATTTTCCAGCAAGAATGATCATAAATACTTTAAGGAGCTGAAGGTGGCATTCATTCTCCTGAAACAGGGATTATCAAGATTGACGCATACCTTTTAAAACTCTATGTTTCGTGCGGACTCAAGCTCTGTGGCAGAACACAATTTACTAGGGTTGAATGAACATAGAGTAAAAATGACACAAGTACTCACTCTTTCTTTATGATTGGAACAAAGACTCAAAGACATTAAAAATGTGCAAGCGTGTGTTATGCATTTCTGTATATATGTTTGTGCAAAAATATGCATATGTGTACAAATACATATCCACTTCAGTTTTCCACCTGGGATAACAGTTGCTGATAGGAAAGCAGCCAAACAAAAGCTATTTTTGCAAGTCTCCCTTTCTGAGGGAAGAAATGGAATTACAATTAACTAAATGATAACATGTATTTTTAAGGTTCTGCTCTCTATGGAATTTCTGGCATAATAGAAAGAACTTGAGACGTAGATCCAGGAAAACCTGGGTCATAATTCTGCCTCTGATTCTTGAGCTATGTAAGTATGAAGAGGAACAAAAAAAGCTTTACCTCATAAAATTGTTGTAAGGATGAAATGAGATAATGAATAGTACTTTGAAATAAAAGCATACTGTATATGTCAGCTATTATTAAAGAACTCTTTAGAGTCTTATTATCTTAGTATCCTAGAGTAACTTAGATACTTTTTTTTTTTGGTGAGGCAATCGGGGTTAAGTGACTTGCCGAGGGTCACACAGCTAGTATCATGTGGTACTATCTTTTAGTACATCCCTACAACTCCCCTACACAGTGAGCTTTCCCTTATATAAAAGAGAAGGAAAAGACAAAGTTGTGCTCTGACAGTTTTCTTTATCCCCACTTCATTGTTGACTATCCTATTATTGATGAAACCATACCTCCTTTTCTATTATATACCTACTTCTGTCCTGTTTGGTCCTAGAACAATAGCTATTGACCATTCATTTCATTTCTCTCTAAGTAGAGGAGGGCTGACAGTAATTTCAAGCTACAACAACTACAGCAATATTTTTTAGATATCTATGAGAGAGAGAGAGAGAGAGACAGAGACAGAGACAGAGACAGAGAGACAGAGAGAGACAGAGAGACAGAGAATCAGTTCATCCAAAGCAACCAAAACTTTAGTGGAGTCTTACAGTGTATGCAACATTCTATTTTCTTATTCCTCCTCCACCTTTACAAAGACATGTAGGTACATTTTCTCTGCTCTTCTTTAGGACCAATCTACTTGATTGTTTCAATAATGGCAGCATTCAGTTCCTTTTTGTTTGTTATTGTTTAGAGATGTTACCATGCTTATCTTATCAAATCTTCTTTAGGAGATACTTAGAGCAAAATATTATCCCCAATTTTACAGAATAAAACACTGAGGCACAGAACAGTTCATATGGATCATTCAAATTTACTTAGAGAAGGTTGCTGTAAAAATGACCCAAGGCTTTTATTTCTATAATTTGTTATTTTCCCATGCTTCCCCTTTATTCCTTTAAAAATGTTATTAAAAATAACCAAAGGGATGATATCATAAGCAAATCAGGAGAGCAAGAAATAGTCCACATGCCAGATTTATGGAGAAAGGAATAATTTATGACCAAACAAGTGATAGGGAGCATTATGAAATGCAAAATGGATACTTCTGATTACATTAAACTAAAAAGCTTTTGCACAAATAAAACCAATGCAACAGAGATTAGAAAGGAAAGCAGAAAACTGGGTAAAAAATTTGCATTGTTTCTGATAAAGGCCTCAAAATCTATAGAGAACTAAGTCAAATTTATAAGAATACATTTCCCAATTGATAAATGGTCAAAGGCTATGAACAGGCAGTTTTCTGAAGAAATTAAAGCTATCTATAGTCATATGAAAAATGTTCTAAATCACTATTGATTAAATAAATGCAAATTAAAACAACTCAGAGGTAGTACCTCATACCTATCAGATTGACTAATATGACAGAGAAGCAAAATGATAAGTATTGGAGATGATGTGAGTAAAATTGGAACACTGATGCATTATTGGTAGAATTGTGAACTGATCCAATCATTCTGGAGAGCAATTTGGAAATATGCCCAAAGGGCAATCAAACTGTGCATTTTTTATTTGATTCAGCAATAACACTACTGGGTCTGTATCTCAAAGAGATCATAAAAAAGGGGAAAAGAATCCACATGTACAAAAATATTTGTGGCAGATCTTTTTGTGGTGACAAGGAATTGGAAATTAAGGGATGTCCATCAATTGGGGGATGGCTGAACAAGTTGTGGTATATGAATGTACTGGAATACTACTGTTTTATAAGAAAGGATGAGCAGGCAGATTTCAGAAAAACCTGGAAAGCCTTACATGAACTGAGGCTGAGTGAATTGAGCAGAACCAGGAGAACGTTGTGCACAGCAACAGCAACATTGTGCGATGATTAACTATGATAGACTTAGATTTTCTCAGCAACATAATGATCCAAAACAATTCCAAAATACTCATAATGTAAAATGCTAACCATATCCAGAGAAAGAACTATGGAGTCTTAATGCAACTCAAAGTATGCTATTTTCACTTTTTTTTTTCTTTCTTGTGGTTTTTCCCTTTTTTTCTGATTCTTCTTTCACAACATAAGTAATGTGGAAAAATGTTTAACGTGATTGTATAACCTATATCTGATTGCTTGCTATCTTGGGGAGGAGGGAGGGAAGAGAGGGAAGAAGAAAAATTTGGAACTCAAAATTATACAAAAATGAATGTTGAAAGCTCTATTTACATGTAATTTGAAAAAATACAATTCAGGAAAAAAATAACCAAAGGTACTTTCTTCATTCCATTAGGCTGAACTTGTGAGAGATATTAAATGACCCTGATGTTTCCATGCATCTCTGTACTAAACATTGTATGGTTCTACCCATCTTTAACATTTCATCTACTTTCAATAAAACCAGATGCTGAGCAAAGCTCTCCATCAGAAGTCAACATATTGAAATTAACATTCATTCTGGATATGCTTCGCCTATCAGGGGAAAATTCAGAGTACATCAGGCTACTGTGCTTAGTCCTATGACAGAACAACTATAGAGAAATAAATAGTGGCACTGGTCAAAAGAATGTCAAGTGGCTTTCAAGCTGCCTAAACAGCCACTTCCGTCGTTGAGGATTTCAAAGCACTTGGTCCCAGCACTGCCAATCTGTTAAGTTACGGAGGCTAGAATGTATGAGGTCAGAGCAATGATTTCTCACATGGTAATGCCAAATAGCCTGGAAAAGCCTGTAGCATTTGCATTGCAAAACACATCCTAAAGAAGAGATGAAATGTGCACAGACAGTAAGGAAAGAAAAGAGTGCTTCAGAGTAATGAGTCCATTTGCACCACTTTAGACTGCACACCTTTTACTGCAAATCCTTTAGGGCGTAAGAGACCAATAGACTGGGCCTCAGGGCCCCATGATCCTGATGTGCATTTGTTCCACTGTGCTCTCTGCCACATGAGAAATATTTCTGAAATAGCTATATTAATCAACAACTCAATGAACAAACATTTAGTAAGCACCTGTTATCTGCCAAAGAAATACATTAGATGCTAGACAAATGATAGGACAATTATATACCATATTTACTCTTTGGATTGATTGCCACTGCAATGGATCATAACTGTTTGTATGATGCTTTATGAAGATTCCAGGATCCCATTTGCAAGTTCCTTTCAAGGCCTTTACCAACTCTCCTGCCCCAGGCCTTCCCAATCCACCTAAATCCACGAGGTGACATCTTACTAGTCTCATACAAAATTGATCATCTTGTATTAGCTGATGTCTTGAGTTCAGCTCTGTCAGTTCACTCCATCCCCATTTCATTGCTGACTTTCCTATTATTGTTGTAACTTATATACCTCCTTTCAGGTCTTCTCTGCTGTTTAGTCCTAGGACCACAGCTACTGATCATTCATTTCGTTTCTCTTTGTAAATAAAAAAGGGTTGACAATAACCTCAAGCTACAATAACTAGTTGTTCAATCATTTTTTGGTAATGTCCAACTCTTTGTCACCCCATTTGGGGTTTTCTTGACAAAAATATTAGAGTGGTTTGCTATTTTCTTTGTTAGCTCATTTACAGATGATGAACTGAGGCAAACAGGGTTAAGTAACTTACCCAGGATCATACAGCTAAGAAGTATCTGAAGATAGATTTGAAGTCAGGTCTCCCTGACTCCAAGCCCTATCCTCCATCCACTGTGCCACCTAGCTGCCCAACAACTAAAACATTTATTAAATATCTGCTATATGTAGAACAATGGTAAGTGGTGGGGATAGAGAAAAAGACTTACTTCTTGCCCACATACAGCTTACACTCTAATTGGAAGATGACACCACAGAGAGAATTAGATTAGAACATATTTTCAGTAAGTTATATAGCTCCTGACAGAGACTCAAACATCTGATTGAGCCTTTTTTTTGATGGCCAATATGGGAATTTAATTTGTTTAACTATATTTGTCACAAGGGTTTGCTATTTTTTTCTCTTTTTTTTCAATAGTAATGAGAGTTGGGAAGGAGATAAATATTCATTAACTGAAAAATAAAATTTAACTAAAAATAATATCCTTTCAAATATGACCTTATTCTTCTAAATATGAAGAGAAATCCTTCTCAGGTCTGTTCTGAGATTTTCATCTCTTTTTCAAAACCCTTCTAGTTCTGCTTAGCTTTTCAAAACTGGTGATTTTAATTGAATAAGCTCTTTGCTTCCATACTAATCAGAGAAAAAGGATTAGTTTGCTTATCTAACTTCCCTGCTCTTGGAATACCTTCTTTATTTCCCTGACATAGGGGAAATCATAAGAAAGTCATGGAAAAGGTATGGAACAGTGTGATGCCACTAAGAAAGGTGCCACATAATTAGATTCTCTTCCATTTTTTTAAGGTTGGTTATCTCCATCTTGCCTGGGATAGAAATAGAGCAGCCATTTATGGGCCATGTCTCAGCATCTGATGAACACAAAAGCTTTCACCTGCTCTATTTCTAGCCTATTAATAATAATGACTAGCGTTTACATGGTGCCTACTCTGTGCCAAGCACTGTGCTAAGCACTTCATAAATATTAAATCATTTGATCCTCACAACAACCCTGGAAGGAAGGTGCTATTATCATCCCCATTTTAAAACTGAGGAAACTGAGGCAAATAGAGGTTAAATGCTTTGCCCCAAATCACACAGCTCATAAATGTCTAAGGCCAGATTTGTACTCATGTCCTCCTGAAGCCAAGTTCGATGCTGTAACCACTGTGTCACCGAGCTGACCTGGGTTTGTTTGCCCCTCCTTAGGCAGCCTAGTACCTCATTTCTCCCTGGGTTTCAGAATTATTGATGCTAGACTTAGTAAGTATATTGAATCATTTTTGGTCCACCATAGCTCAGACCTCCTTAACTCAAGTGATCCATCAGCCTTGACCTCCTCTAAATCAATGATTACAGAAGTGTGTCACTGCATCCAGCTGTCTTCCATGTTAAAAGGCTTTCTTGATACTTTATCTCTCAATTTTTTTTCTTTTAAAGAATAATCTTCTCTTGATTTTCCTCTTCAACCTCTCTCCCCACCCCCAGACCCAATCCTGTCCTACTGCTTACATAGATAAGCACCACTTGCTATGTATTTACACACCATAGATAAGATTACTTGCCATGTGATTCTATCCTAAGTTATCATTTCCTGCTCCTGGTATGTGAGGAGAGAAATGTCTTCCATTTCAACACAATTTGCTACAGATATTCATGGAAATGAAAGGTTGGAAAAACATGAAAAAAGGTAAACTGAGTTACAGGGAGTGATCCATTTCATAACTCAATCTTTCAGGACACAAAATAATTCCTCTAATAAGAATCCATCAATCATCCTGGTATCCTAGGTGTTAGTCAACCAATCCTCAAAGGAATCCCTTGTGACATCAGATGAAGTGACCCATGTATCAAATGTACATACAACTTAATCACATCATGTCGATGATCAAGGGTTCAACATGATTAAGGATTCTTCTGTTCAGCTCCCATTATACATACACATACATGTGTATGTGTAACCTTAATTTAAATACTCTCTATCACAGAATCTTTGAATATGAGAGAGAGAGAGAGAGAGAGAGAGAGAGAGAGAGAGAGAGAGAGAGAGAGAGAAGAAGAAGAGGGGAGAGAAGGGGAGGGGAAAGGGGAGGGAGGGGAGAGAAAAGGAAAGAGAAAGTGCAAAAACTAGATTTTTAGGCACAGTTTAACTGTCATTTTGTAGTGAATTAATTCTCATGACTGAGCAAGATTAAGGACAGAAAAATAATGGAGAATGTATTTCTTAAGAGATGAAGTGAGCTATTTGTCAGTTTTGAGAAATATAGAAGAGATTTTTTGAGACATTTAGGTTTAACATTTTTTCCTATAGAGAAGATATTTCATAGAGAAAATTTGTTAAACAGAACTCTTGAAAGATATTGGTTTACAACCTTAGAAAGCTGAATTATGGGACTGTGTGTCTATAGAAAAGCCAGCAGTTGAAGTTAATGAGGGTGACTGTGTCGTTTCTCAAAACTGATGAAATGTTGAAATATTAAAATGTCATTGCATTTGTTTGTGATACTATTAATAAACAGTAAACCCAGTCACATTGATATTTGTATAAATTTATGAAACCAATGCTGGGGAGGGGGAGAGACTGGAAAGCTTGGATGAGAGAGAGAGAGAGAGAGAGAGAGAGAGAGAGAGAGAGAGAGAGAGAGAGAGACAGCACTCAAGCACTTATGGGAAAATGTTTTCTTACATTTTTGTGTTATAGATAGATAGATAGATAGATAGATAGATAGATAGATAGATAGATAGATAGATGGATAGATAGATAGATAGATAGATAGATAGATAGATAGATAGGAGTCCCGATCTGATTGTTCAATGAGAAATTGTGTTTTTATTTATTTATGAGGAAATATTAGGACATACTCTTAGATTGTATTAGAACCTTGTTAGAGATTTGAGAAGTAAATGATGTAGTAGCAACTAAAGAGGGGATAGAGTTGTTGTATATAGGTACTGTAATCTACTGCACAAGACACCAGATTCAAGTAAGGTAGATATAGGTTATATTCTTCTAAACCTGATATGTATGTGTATTTCACTACCCCTGAGTCTCAATAAAATGTAATCTCCTTGAAGGCAGGAATTGTTTTGCTTTGGACTGTGTATCCTTGATTCCTAGCATGATATCTTGCCTACATGGTAGATGCTTTAAAAATGTTGAATGAATGAATGATAATTAAAATTCATCAGTGCAGATGATTTCTAGTCCTTGTATTAATTTGTTCCAGCAATTGTTATCATTTCCAAAGCTACTTACTTTTATAGAGTTAAATTTACAAAATTCCAACTTATGTCAGGACAGAATCTCCTCTATTTAATTTAACTAGAAAACCAAAGTTTTTTATACTTTGGTTACATAAGGAAATTAATACATGATTCAATGTGTGTTGTATTGCTACATATGGGACAAGGATGATATCTTTCATGATGAAAAAGTAAGAATAGGTGTATATGTGATTGCATTGAATATTTTAAAACTAATCTATTGTCAAATCTTTTACAAAAGTATTTTCACATATATTGTCCTATTTGATCTTATCAATAATCATTTTACATATGTCAGATGTATGCTGTTAAACAAATTTTATAGAAGAGAAAATTTCAGCTTTGTTCTATATTGTGTATATAGTAATAGAAACATTGGAGCTGAATAAAACTTTAGAGATAGACTAGTCAAAGATCACCCTCCACCTCCCAACCCTCATTTTATAGGAGGGGGAAAGGAGTTCTGGTTAAGTGACTTAATCTAGTTCATATGCCTAATGAGTGAACCCAGGTCTCCTGGCTGCCATTCCAAAGTTCTTTTCATTACATCAAATTACTTCACTGTCATAGGACAAATATCTACCAGACTTCCCCCAATCTCTCTTCTCCCCCTCCCCCACAACCCAGCCCCCAATATGGGTTAACCAAGATTTTCCCTAAATGACATGGCTCAAGGTATGCATCGCTTGATGTAAGGTTCCTGATAGCCTCTGCTTAAACTGATGGTTCCATTATAACCTGAGGGCATGAAAAGGCCTAATCATATGAATTTCATATCCTTCTGACTTGGTGGATATTCTGAAACCACATGAGTTACCACAAGAGTCTCCACACCTTGCCCTACTGGCTAGATATATTACCATGTGGAGATCTGCATTTGGGGTGGGGTGGAAGGGGAGGTGCATTATAGAAGCTAGGTGCTATTCTATCCTTGTTGAATATTCTTTCTATATTAAACCTAAGCAAACTTCCTTTGTTAAAAGAATGTCTCTAATATGGAAATATGTTTAACATGATTCTCATGTATAAACTATATAACATTGCTTGTGATCTTGGGGAAGGGGAGGGGAGGAAGGGAGGGAGAAAAATTTGGAACTCAAAATCTTATAAAAATTAATGTTGAAAACTAGATTTACCTGTAAATTGGAAAAAATAAAATACTGTTTACCAAAAAAAAGCAAACAAAAAAATAAGTGTCTTATTTCTTCCTAACATTGAACCTGAATTAACAAGATACTAGTATCAGGCCTGCTTCTAACCCTTACAAAAATGGTATTTTCTTGATAAACAATTTTTATTTCCCTCTAATTTTTATCATGCTGATGTGTGATTGCTTAGGCACATCTCAGCAGGGGATTCCTAACTATTACAACTTATCCCTTCTTGTAACCTGTACTACAAGGTCTTTTTCTTCTGACAAAACCTGTAGATCCTAGTCATGATTCCATGAGACACAGAAATCTTCTTCCCCATAAAGCTGGTGGAGGGAAAAGGCCACAGGAATTCTCTTCAAACCCTTTCTCATCAGTAATGGAACATGTATTAGCTTATTTGATTATTCATTTGAGAGAGACTGACCCTAAAAGAATAAGATAGTTAATTTGGTTGAGATGGCTTAAAGTGCTTAAACTGCCTGATATAAAGACAGGAACCTAGAAGTAGTAGTCAGAAGACAGAGGTTTAACTCATGGATACGACATTTGCTTTCTGTATAACTTTGAATAAATCTTTCCTCTCTCTAAATTTTAATTTTCTACACAAGTGAAGGCTTTAAACTTGATTGTAAATCTATAATAATAGCATTTATATAATGCTTTAATGTTTGTAAAGCACTTTACATGTTGCCTTATTTGATTCACAAAGTGATCCCACGAAGAAGGTATTATTATTATCCACATTTTTGGGGGGTTAGACAATGGGGTTAAGTGACTTGCCCAGGGTCACACAGCCAGTAAGTGTTACATGTCTGAGGCTGGATTCAAACTCAGGTACTCCTGAATCTAGGGCCAGTGCTCTTTCCACTGAGCCACCTAGCTGCCCCTATTATCTACATTTAACAGATTAGGAAACTGAGGCTTAAGAAGGTTAAATTACTTATCTAAGGTCATATACCTAGTTAGTGTCTAAGGCAGTATTTGAACTCAATTTCCTTTGTCCAAGTCCAGAAATCTCTCCACTACACTTCCTGGCTATGTGTATAAACACATACATACACATATAAAAACATACAAACACACATGCATATTCTAGGGAAACTACACCTGCCTTTTGTCAAACATATTCTGTACTTTCATATAAATATAGATAGATGGAAACAAATATATATAGATAGAAACAAATATAGATGGATAGAGCTATATCTTTATTGATATATTTTCTTTTATGTCATCTCCATTTCCAAATATATCCCTTTCACTCTCATAGCCAGAGTCATTCCTGTAATAAAGAGTAAAAAAAAAATAAGAAAGTGATTCAGCAAAATCAACCGACACATCAACGATTAAGTATCTGACAGTATATTCAAAATTTCCCACCAATTATTCCCAGCCTCTGAGTAGAAGAAAAGCAGGTACAATTTCCCAACTCATTTCAAGATTGGTCATTATGAGTACTTAGAATTCAGATCCATTTTTTTTAATGAAACAGAAAAGGTATAGGAGGTCTAGGAGGTCTAGAAGGTCTAAGGGCATCTAGATGCCTCAGCAGATAGAGCACTAGATTAGGTATCAGGAAGGGCTGAGCTCAAATGTGGTCTCAGATATTTAGTAGCTATGTGACCCTGGGCAATCACTTAACTTCTCTCTGCCTCAGTTTCCTTATTTGTAAAATGGAGATAATAATAATATCACCTATTTCCAAGGATTGTTGTGAGGATCAAATGAAATGATATTTTAAAAGCACTTAGCACAGTATGTGGCACATAGGCACTTAATAAATACTTCTTTCCTTCTTTGCTAGGATCTTGTGTTAGAAATAGATTAGATGAATTTTAATAGGATGAGTAATGGGACATGGATAAAGTTTGTTTGACTGGGGTATGGTCCAGAAACTGGAAAAAAGCCTGGGTGCTAGAGCTCAATGAAAGCACTTAGTAAGGTGAAAGACTGAAGTTTCAAGGATGGCTTGCCTCATATAATGGGGTATCTTATCTTCAGGACAAGGTATACCCGGATAGTATACCAGCACCATGTCAGGAAACTGAATTGCGTCTATTTGAATTATCTTAGGAAGATTCTGAAGATCACCTGGCAAGATAAGATACCAGACACTGAGGTCTCTTTTCAAACTAAACTGCCAAGCATTCAAACTCTGCTTCAGAGAGTGCAACTCTGATGGGTTGGCCATGTTGTTCAGATACAAAACAGACACTTGCCAAAAAGACTATTTTATGGAGACCACGCAGAGCATAGCATGACATGGTATTTAGAAGAAACGATACAAGGACACTCTCAAGGTCTCTCTTAAGAACTTTGGAATTGAATGTATGACATGGGAGATACTGGCACAGGACCACTCAGCATGCCATACCCACATCAGAGAAGGTGCTGTCCTCTAAGAGTAAAGCAGAATTGAAATAGTTCAAAAGAAACACAAGATGTTCAAACTTAGAGAATCCACCCCAAATGTTCACATGAACTATTTGTGCCCAACCTGTGGTAGAACATACTGAACTCAAATTGGTCTGATCAGCCAGAGTCAGACATACTGAAACTTGATTCTAGCCTAGTGATGTCATTTTGGTCCTCTTTGAGAACGAAGTACAACAACCAACCAACCAACCAACCAACTATCCAGGTGGCAATGAAAAAGTTAGCTCCATAACATCATGAGGAGATAATGAAAGATTCCAAAAGATCAACTCAACAGATTAATGATATAATGCCTTATGTTCATATAGTACTTTACAATTTACAAAGTACTTCCTGCACAATTTGTAATGTATATGGCCCAAATATGATGCCCAATTTATAATTGAGGAAACTGAGGTACAAAGAGGATAAGCAATATGGCTAAGGTCATCCAGCCATCCATGTCAGAGGAAAAAAAATTGAACCATCTACTTAACAATATACCTAGTACTGGGCTTGTTAGTATCTCAATCATGCACACTTTTTTGTATCATATAAATATGGGCCTAAAGTCAGTTAGCCAGTTAATCAATCATTAAGTGCTTTCTCTGTGCCTCAAACCATGTTAAGTATCAAGAATACAAATATAAGAAAAAGAAAGACAGTCTCTGCCTTTAAGGAGCTTATATTCTAATGAAGAAAAAGAAGAGAGAAAGATGAAGTGCAGAGGTAATGGTAGAGAAGTCAAGAGCGCAACCAGGTGAGAAATATAGACAAGACTAGGCTGGACATCCTCCTCAATTAAAAGCCCTGAGAGGAACCATCCAAAAGGAGAGAGGGTACTTCCAAGGTGTGAATTTCATGATTGAAGTGAGCTTTCAGGATAGAAAGGATCTTGGAGCAGGTTAGAAAAGTCTGGACTGTACACTGTTGAGAAATGATGAAATTGTCCCAATTGGAACTATTCTACAAATAAGGAACAAAGGTCACAGCTTTGGATGAAACCTTAAACATCATCAAGTACACTGCTGGCTTTATTTTATAGATAAGGAAATTGAGATACACAAAATTAAATGACTGTGTGTAAATTATGTTTTCTCAGTACAAGTGAGGCAGAATTGGATCTAGTTCACTCTCTCTCTCTGTCTCTCTCTCTGTCTCTCTCTCTGTCTCTCTCTGTCTGTCTGTCTGTCTGTCTCTCTCTCTCTCTCTCTCTCCCCCCCCCCACCTAGCTATCTGTTTATTGGAGGTGAAAGGTATCATAGAGAGCACAGAGAGTAATACAGCAGAAAGACTTCAAAATAAAACCTTTCCATTTGATGGAGCTCTTGACATGTATCTATATCATGATAGTTCAACCATCTTGACAACCAGAAATGGATATATAATAAATGAAAATTTGGTTTATTTTGGAATTTACATTAAGCACTTTCTGTTTGTCAGGCACTGTACTAAGCACTTGTGTCACAATGAAAAGCAACAATGTAGTCCCTGTTACCAAGGAACTCCGTCTAATGGGAAAAACAATATCTAAACAAGTACATATTAACGAGGTATAGTGCAGAGTTATTTGGAAGGTTGAAAAGGCAGAGAATTCCTTGGATCCTCTATTAAAAAAAATTCTCTGGATGAGGCAAAATAGAGTTGACATCATTCACAGATGAGCACCCAACTATTCTAATTAATTCCTAGAAAAATCTCTCTGTAGTTTTCATTCCTCCCATATCTACTAGATGTTCCTTTGTTGTTGATGCCAGTCTCTGTCTGGTGTCTGGTTAAGTGCAGAATCTTACTCAAAATTCTCAGTCTAGGAAAGGCTAAGGATATCTTAGTCATGGAGGGAGATGATCCCTGACAATTGAAGTAATTTCTGCCCAAGACAGAGAAAATAAAGAGAGGGTAGTCAGTATATCAAAGGCTGGTCTTCCTGAGTGCAAACCCAAGTTTCTACCCACTACACTATACTGTCTCTTCTATATATGCTTTCTCTTGTCATGGGGTTTCCTGGTTAGTTAGGTCAATCTCCATCATGATGTACTAGAACTTCATGTGGGGCTCATTAATATTTCTCCTCCGGTTTCTCTGTTGTCTTGGCCAGAACTTTCAAGAACCATCTACCTCAATGACCAAGACATTCATAGTCATTCTTATGAGTCTTAAGTAAAATTTTGTATTTAATCCAGATATAATGGAGAGTTTCAAATCAATAACAACAGAGCAATGACACTTAGTATCTATCTATCTGTCTATCTATCTATCTATTACCATAGACAGATACAGAAATGATAGATATAGATATACATGTGTATGTGTGGATTTATACATGTATAGACACATATACACGTAAGTACACACATATACATAGACACAAGTATATATGTGTGTATTATGTGTACTTATTTTTGTATGTATCATTTATAGCTATATTTTAGATATGTCTGGATATGTGTGTACATGTACATACACGAGTCTATATATATACATATATGTGTGTATGTATATGTGTATATATGTATATATGTATGTATGTATGTATATATATATAAGATAGATAAATAGCTAAATATACTCTCATTTTATCCTCACAACAATCTTGTGAGGTAGATACTATTATGATCCCCATTTTACATATGACATAATTGAGGCTGAAAGAGGTTGTGTAACTTGCTCAGAGTGATTCTGCTAATTAAGAATCTGAGGTGTATGATTCAAACTTAGGGTTTTCTGATTCCATAGTTCTAGCCATGCTGCTTCCTAATAGCTTTAAGTAGAAGAGATGGGGTTTGAACCCAGGGCTTCTGATTTTGAATCTAATATTCCTTCTACTATGTCATTTTTTGTTTGAATTAAAAATCAAAATGAACTAACCTGTTGAAATTGTTGTACTCATTAACATCATTACTGTTCATACTACTACACAGCAATATTACTATAGAGATTTAAGAGATTGTTGAATAATTCTAAGAAAATCTAATGTGACATGAAAATTATCTTTAAAAAAATAGAACAAAGCATTAGTGATCTTAGTGAAGAATGAAAGGAAGGGTGGGCTTGATATTCAAGAGCATTTTTTTGGAAATGGTTTGGAAAAAGTGGCAGAAAGACATTGGCATGAAAGTTACTGTCCTTAGGCTTCAGAGGTATCTAGTGTATCTCCTTACCACTATATTGAAGGGATCTGGACATTAGTGACTTGCCGTTAAATGACTCTCAAGATGGCCAAGATAATTAGATCTGGTTCAATGACTTGAACTTAGAGGTTCCTTATGAAAAGGCTGAAAAGCTGGCCTCAAGCCGCAACGAATGGGAAACAATATCCATCTGTGGACTTGGAAGTTCATAATCCAGCTCCTGCTGAGGATGAAAATTGGAGCAAGTGGATGTTCCTGAAGTCCTGAAAAACTGAACTGAAGGAATAGAAAGCACTCACTGATGCTTGAATTTCTAATGTGTCTCTGTGCTGACATTATTTAACAATAGTGTTAAAAACCAGAGGTTTGGAGAGTATTTTTTTTTCCAGTATGTATCACAATAAGTCCCAAACCCAAAGCTTGATCTTGTTAGGCTCTGTTCTTTTTCTTTCTTTCTTTCTTTCTTTCTTTCTTTCTTTCTTTCTTTCTTT
>NW_020954604.1:1771075-1832827 GCF_900497805.2 Vombatus ursinus | reverse complement strand
TTCTTTCTTTCTTTCTTTCTTTCTTTCTTTCTTTCTTTCTTTCTTTCCTTCCTTCTGTTAATATTATCATTATTTTTCACAATATTGCAAGATTAAGATGTTGGAAAGGTATTTATTTTTGACCAGTCTACTGTTCTTATCTCATTATTATCAGATTGAAAGAAGTTTACAAGAGGAAAATAGAGCTACATAAACAACAACTTTGAAAACTAAGATACTAGTTTATCATTTTTTATAATTAAATAATTCAAACCCCAAATTACTAGGGCAAGAAAAAGTGGAGAGGTCTAATAATCATTATGAACTTGAGCAGTACAGGTAATCCATATGATTAGTACATGACAGTACTCTTTCTTCAGCCTGAGTTAATTAGGAAATCCTTTTTGAAAACATTGGGCTATTAAACCTAAGCAGAAAGAAACTTTAAGAGTTTATCAAGCCCAGAACCCTATGTTTGGGCAGATGACTGTCTGAGGAGTTAATGAGAAATTACTAATTTAAGAAGATTAAATTAGATTTTTTACATCTATCCCAGTATTCTATCTCTGACAACAATGTTAAACATTATTTTAATGACCTCTTCATCTCATGGAGATTGGACTTGCAAGTCTAAGAATGTTTTCCAAATAGAAAAAATATATATGTAATCATAGCTGGAAAAGACTTTTATCTTTCCCTGAATGCATCTAAGTCTACCATATATCAATTTGTTTGATATATATATATGTTTATATATCTAATTTTCAATATACATAATCTTTTAGAAGAATGAGTTCCAGTCACTCCTTCAGTCAGTCAATAAGCATTTAATCATCTGCTATGTACTGGGCATTGTGTTAAGTGCTGGTAAGTTCCATGAGTTTGTTGCCTACCTTCTCTATAAATAATAATAATAAATAAAATGGAAAAAATTGTTTCTTTAATTTTTATTACCATTATTTCTTTCCATAAACTGAGGTTAATTCTTGCTCTTAGTTCATTCATTCACTCAAAAACCATTAGTTAGGACTATGATGATGCTGATACTGATGCTGATGATGCTAATGACTGGTCAGTTAGTAGTAGTAGTAGAAATAGTAACAGTTGTGATGGTGATTGCAGTGGTAATAGTAGTACATACACATACATACATATATGTGTGTGTGTATGCATATATAGATATAGATATGTATATATATACACATCTGTGTATACATGTATATATGTATGTATATGTATATGTATATATGTGTGTTTATGTGTGTATGTATAAGTGCTTGTACCAGGTGCTAGATACTAGCACTCAATTCCATTTCCCTCCTATTCTTACCTAATATACTCTATGAATCACAAAAATTCACAAGTAGAAGAAATTCTTGGATATATATTAATTCCTTTTACAATATCCCTGACAATTGGTAATTTAAGTCCCACTTGAACATTTCTGGTCTCAGGGAACTACTAAAAATCTCTAAAGGCAGCTAGTTCTATTGTTGGGCAACTGCAATTGCTGGTATAGTTTACTATTTGGCCAGCATCTGCCTCCATTTATCTTCTAGCCACGGCTCACATTTCTGTAGTTTATAAACTATAATTATATCCACCTTAAACATCCATCTTTCAGGATTAAAAAGCCCTAATTTTAAAAATTTACATCAATGTGAAAATCTTTCTGTCTCTATGGTAATTTTAATTCTCCTTCTTCAGCTCTATTATTTCTTATTGAAGTGTTAGGAATAGAATGGGAAGATTATATATATATATATATTGCTACCCTTTCTGGTGATTTAGCTGAACTTTTTGTTCACAGCTGTATAATTGCATTGATTGTTGGAGAAGAAATAATAGAAATAATACCACTGATATGATTAGATCCTTTTAATAGATTAGAACTGATAGTCACTTAACTAACAAGCATTTATTAAGTACCTACTCTGTACCAGGCACAGAGCCATAGATTCTCAGAAGCCTCAATAGCCAGCTAGTCCAACTCATACTTGAAAAAGAATATCCTCCACTCAAAAGTGTTCATCCATCTGTTGTTTGAAGACTTTCAGTGATGGATAACTTATTATCTCCAAAGATAGCTCTTTCTAGTATATCACTCTAATTATTAGGAAATTCTCTGGAATCCAAAATCTGTCTCTTAGTCACTTCCATACATTATTCCTAGTTTTGACCTCTATGGCAAAATAGAGCAAGTCTAACTACTCCTATTAGTAATTTTGGATACATAAAGAATACATGGGGGCTGCGAGGTGGCACAGTGGATAGAGCACTGGCCCTGAAGTCAGGAGGACTTGAGTTCAAATCCGGCCTCAGGCCAAACACTTGACACGTACTAGCTGTGTGACCTTGAGCAAGTCACTTAACCCCAATTGCTTTACCAAAAAAAAAGAAAAGAAAGAATACATGAAGTTATAATGACCCCAATAAAATTTCCCTTTGCTAGCTTAAACATTCTCAGTTCCTTCAACTGCTCCTTATATAGCATAAACTTAAAGCCCTTAACCATCTCAGTTGTCCATCTACATGCGCACTCCAACTTATCGATGACCTTCCTAAATTGCGATGCCCAGTGTCCATCATTTTATGAACATAGTGTGGAATTTTCCTCTTGAGCATCTTAAATTACCCTATCTTTACTTTATAGCCTACTGCCATAGCTTTGTGAAATTTTCTTCAAAATAGTGTCAGGAGTTGCAGAGAGACTGAACCTAAATCTAGAGTTTGTTCACTCATGTCTGTTTGTCATACAACTCTTTAGGAAAAAGAAGAGTTTAGTGCATTTTACATATTTGGAATTTTCACTTCCAGATTGTGTATAAAGCTAAAAAAAAAACAGTCCAATGACAGGTGCTCTGGGAATAGTTCTGTTTATCCCTTCAAGAAAGTTTCCCCCTTCTCTCTCTCTTAGAACATTGTTTGCACCATGATCTTCATGTGGTCCCACTGATTCTCAGGTAGGCTTCCTACTACTGATGTATTTAAAAATCTTTTTTTAATTAGCTTTTAAGTAATTTATAAGAGCCTCCCTAGATTCTTTCCCTGACCATCTTAATTTCTTTTGTGCCTGACCTGTGGTATTTTGGGGATTTTTCTGTTCTCATTCAAACAGACATATTTCTCCATCGCTCCTATCTCCTCCCTAGTGGCCTCTCTTACTTTGCCTGTTAGCCATGCAGGGTTTTTATTTGAGCACTTGCTTTTTTTTTAATCTGTGACCCACATTCTTCATAGGTTTTCAGGACAATATTTTAAAGCCGTCCCTAAGCTTCCTGTGGGCTTTTTACTTTGTTAATGACTCCTTTCATTTACTTTTTTTCTAACTGATGCCTACATTTATTATAGTTAACTTTTTAAAAATTCAGTAATTGGTGAGATGGATTTTTTCTTTGTAGGTGGAGTCTGTTTAACTCCAACTGATATTTTTACTTCTACCACATCATGGTCATCCTAACATGGTTGTTTGTCTATAGATACTTTATAATCATGTTCTTGTCTATCCCTCAGAGCAGACATTGTTGTTGTTTTTTTCTGTCTTTGTTTTGCCATTGGCCCAGAGTACATACTTAATAACTACCCATGAAATTAAAAATCATTGAAATTCGAATGAATTCAGAACACATTTATTAACCCTCTACTTCCTGTTCACCACTGACTTGTGGACAGCACAAAACTGGAAGTGGTGTTTCAGGTGTGATCTATTCTAGGCAGGCAATCAATATTCTAGCCTCTATTTTGCTGCTTACCAGTTCTTTGACAGTGGACCTTCCACTAATGTGTAATTTTGAGGCCTTGCTATTTGGTGATAATGGCATGAATGCTATGCAAGTAGAGTACAAACTCAGGCAGATCCTTTAAACCTAAACAAATAGGTTTCAAGGATAGATTTTGTAATGGAACCTTATGTTGCCTGAAAATCAACTTAACTATGTTCTGGGAAACACTATCAGGTTAACAGTAAATCGATGCATTTTTGTCCATAGAAATTCTATAAAACAATAGAGTAAGTGGTTGAGGAATTGTGATTTGCCTCAGTGGGTGGAGTGAATTGCTATCACAGATCCTTAAAGTAGTAAAGAGTAAGTGACCTTGGAATAGGCACTTAACATCTCAAGGCACAAAGGGATTGGGATAAATAAAATTGAAGGTCCTTTATAGTTCTAATATTTATTATTCTAAGACATGGTAAGTGTTACTAACAAAGTTACCATTTAGTTTGTGAGATGATAGTATAACAAACAGAAAACAATTGCCTTGTATATTGTAGATATTAGAATGAATGCTCATTGAGGACAAGGACTTTTTATTTGTTTTTGTTTGTTTGTTTCAGTTTTTTGCTTGTTTTTGTATTCCCAGTACTTAGCACAGTGTCTGGCACATAGTAAGTATTTATACTAGGTGCTCCATAAATATCTGAGTGAATGATTTAATGACCCACTGAAAGAATGGATAGATGAATATTTGTTGAATGTTGAATCTATTCACAAGTGCTGAAGGAGTTCAAAGTAAAGAAAATATCATTGTGAGGTGCTGTTAGGTAAGAGAGGCTTCATAGAGTACTTTAATCTTGGTCTGAACAACAAGAAACATTGTTAAGCACCCACCATGTGTAAAACTCTGTGCTAGGCACTAGGAATGGAAAGGATGCCATGAAACAGTTATTGAAAGTAATGAAGGATTTAGATTTGCAAAGAAAGAATGAGGATATTCAATTGGGAGAAAAAGAAAGGGATAAGGAATATGAGCACAGGCATGGAGACAGACACAAAGTAGCCATGCAGAGGACTGATGTGGACAATAGGTTAGCTAGGTTGGATAGATACAAGGAAACTAGTTAATGTAGGCCCTTGACTACTGGATTGATAAATTTGATCTAATAACCATAAAGACACATTATGACTTCTTTAAATGGGAAGTACTATATCAAAAATTTATCTTACGTATCTCATTCTGTCATTGATGTCTATAAAGAAAGTGAGAAGGGAGAGGATAAAAATAAGATCAATTCAGAAACTATTAATAACAATTTTGGCTGAGTTGATGAAGGCCTGAACTCTGAGGGCAGCTTTAGAAATGTACAGAAGTATAAAAGCTGAGTTCTGTCACATAGGAAGAACTGGCAGGATAGAGACTAGATACATGATTTCATTGATATGAGAAGTGCTTGTTTCTACCAATGCAGGTCCCCAATTTTGAAACTTATAGTCTTAGAAAGTTGCCTAGAGAACTGAGAGGGTTAGTGAATTGTCCTAAATGTGTCAAAGGTGGGCCTTGAACCTAGCCATTCCTGTTTCTCAGACCAGTTATCTATCTAGCATTCCATTTTGCCTGTCATGCCATAGCTGCATTCATTTAAATATAGAATCTCCTGACAGAGTAGTTGCAATTTTTGTCATGAACCCTTTTTGGTGGGCTATTGAGAACTTTGAATCCCTTTCAGAATAATGCTTTTAAATGCATAAAATAAAATATGAAGGTTTACAAAAGAATTACAAACAAATTATGTTGAAATACAGTTATCAAAATATGAGATGTAAAAAAAAAAAGCCTGAGTTCAGCTAAAAGCTTCAATAGGTTAAGACTGAACTAAGACTTTTTGGTTTGCCTAGTATATTAAAAAATAACAATAAGAAAACAACAAAAATAGCAACAAGATCATGAACTCTAGATTTAGAATCCCTGGATTAGAGCTTTGTAGCCTGGTAATTTTATACACTAAATTCAATGTCCTCTTACAACAAGTCTTTCAGTTGTCAGTTAAGATTCTCAAATGATCCCAAGCATTAAATTTCACCCTATCAAGTGTTTTAGTGGAAATTAAACTATTTTGGCTTTCTTTTTCTGCTTATGCTTGATTATTTATTAAGAGGGAATTTAAAGAAAATAAGATCGAGGGTGAAACTAGGATCATTGAATAGAAGTTAAAAAGAAGCAAATTTAGGTTTGGGATAAGGAAAACCTTCCTAATAATTAGAGCTGTCCATGAATGGAATGGGTTGTTTTGCAAAAAGTTTCCTTCTCATCGGATGTCTTCAATAAGGATGAACGTTTTTTAGAGTATGTTGCAGTGGCAATTTCTTTTTGGTTATGAGTTGGACTGGATACTTGTTTAGATGCCTTTCTACTTGGAAATTGTACAATTCTGTGAAATTTTACATATCTTCTAATTTTCCTTCAAACAGGTTATTGAATTTCTTCCCAACTTTCCTGTTAAGGCCTATATCTATTTAAATCATATAATCTTCCCTTGCGGTCTGCTTTTTCCCAATTTCTAAATGAAAACTCTTTTGCTATCTTTATAATTTTTAGTGCCTTTTTGGTTTGTGATTAGTAGAGTCATGGATACTTTTGACCTATCCATAGCCTCCATGCCTAAACCTTCAAGTTTCTCTTTTTCTTCCTCGTATCAGCCATTGCTTCATCAAAGGATAAGAATTCTGGAGATTTGTTTACCATGTGGAAAATTGTATGGTATAAACAGTATTTCAGAGAACCTCACCTGAAAGGCCCTCTCTCCTTTAGTTCCCAGGAAGTTATTCTCTTCAAGGAGATCTTACTAATAAGTTTGACCTACTAATAAGTCAAACCATTACTATGTACTAAATACCTATTTATTTTTCCCTTTCCAATGTCTTAGTATCTCAATTTAAATTGTTTTCTTCTCATTCAGTTCTCCTAAGTTAGAGTGAGCAAATGATCAACCTGAGTCTCATTTTTTAAAAAGAATAATATACTGTATTTGAAAATCATAAGCAAACTGATCTTTGGACTTCTCTAATCCAATAAACTCAATTTATATACCCTTTCCCCCAGATATTTTTGGGTTTTTTTGTTTGTTTGTTTTTCCCTTTCATCATTTATGTCATTTTTCTTTAAATCCTTCTCTATGTTTTTCATGTCCTTTTCAAAAGTGATTTTTACCTTTAACTCCTGAAGGCCTGTTTGAGAAATTTCTTCATAAAAGCATCATTGACAAACAAAGGATAAGATGGGTTTAGTGTATAGTTAATCCTTTAAGAAGTATTTCTATACTCTGCTTCAGCATCACTCATGAATTCTAGTGGCTCTCTATTTCTTTTAGGATCAAGAATAAACTATTCCATTTAACATTTAAAACTCATCTTTTGATAGTAGATTTAATTTTTGGGGGGAATAGCCAAAGTCCTTTGGAGCCAAGTCTGGTAAATAAGGTGGGTTGGATCAAACTAAGTAATATCATCTTGATTGAAAAATGAGGTATAACCATAAAATAGTGAGACTTTTCTTGTATGGCTTATAAGCTGTTCTGAAGGCAATTCCAAAAGAGGAATTTCACAATGTTTTGGTGATGACAGTATAATTGGAATAAGTATATTAATTCCAAATGTGACTTTGAGGAAAAACACCCATTTGCACGTTTAACGTCTACTCTGTTTAAAAATCAGCCTTAAAGTCACACCTTGTATTAAGAATAAATTTGAGTTTCATTGTTTTCATACAAAAAAAGTAACTCAGTAACCATTATAAGGCCTACATAATTCAAAATAATGTCATTCTGTTGTCACTTTTCAGTATCTGAAAAGTACTTCTTACATTAAATGTCATAAATAACTAAAACATTTGTGATTCTTACCTCTGACTTACAGATAAATAACTATTACAAAATTAATATGCCATTAGGAACTGCAGAAATACTAAGTTTTTTCCCCTGAATAATCTAGGGTCAAATATAAACAACTCTTCACTAACTGCACTGTCTTTAAAAGATGAATATTTGCTGCACTGTCTAAAAGATGAAGATTTGCCACAGTTGAAAATATTCAAAAGACTATGTCATGGGCTCTGAAGAAAGTACCAAAAGAGGAAGTCCAAAATATTTTGAGCAATGATAACATTGTTGGAATAAATATATATTTCTCCTAATTTGACTATTTTAAAGGAGAAAATACTCATTTTAGATCTGGGAGGGGAAGACTCTCAGGGTTTCTGGCCAAAATAGAAAAAGTTGCTATTTACATTCATTCTGAGCCAAATCAAGGCCCAGACAATGACCAAGTAGGGAGGGCTTGGATTAGGACATATTGTTGGCCAATCAATGAGATCCAGAGTGGTTTGGGGTTAAGAAAGAAAAAGAAAAAGGTTTCAGATATTAAAATTTACATTGCCTTTGGGCAAAGCACCCACAGATAAAGGTGTAATATCCTATATGGACCAAGGGAAGGGAAAGAAAGGAAAGAAAGAGACAGACAGACAGAGAGCCATGTTGCCCAACTGGTCAGAATTTTTTTTTTGACTAGATAGGTAAAGAGGCCATTCTGTGCCACATTTTCTTACGAAATCTTAATCACTGAATAGGTCGTTGCCTCAGTCAACCTGAGTCCTACTAAAGACCTTAGCTTGAAAAGACCAAGGTCCTCCACTGCATCCTGAGCCATCTCTTGATGTCCTAATCTATATCTGGCCACTGGACCCAAATGGCTCTGGAGGGGAAGGCGATGCTGGTGATTTTGCATTGCTCTCCCTCACTTAAATCCAATGCACTTGCATGTCACCCTGATGTCATGGTCTTCTTCATGAATGAAGGACAAACAACAACAACAACAACAACAACAACAACAACAACAACAACAACAAAACTCCTCACACTTTGCTTTCAACCTACATTTCTAGTCTGCTTCTATGTTACTCTTATATACACAGATACACATGTGCACATAATGAACATGCATGCACACGCACACATGTGCACACACACAGTGGGCTAGTCATATGGCTGGCCTATTTGTTGCTCCTTACATTCAACATCCATTTGCCTTTTGGAACCCTTGAAATGACCTTCTTCCATACCTGTAATGTTGTCCTTTCTTACCTGACCTGGAAATCCTGGCTTCCTTCCAGACTCAGCTCAAGAACCACCTTCCACAAGAGGATTTCCCTGGTTCCTAGTGCCCTCCCAACTAAGGTTTCTTTGTGTCTGCTTTATACATGCATACGTGTACATGCATACATACAGGTACATGCATGTATATGCATAGTATAAATTTTATGTATGTGTTGTCTCACCTATTGGGTAAAGTTGTAGTTACTTAA
The DNA here is from genome assembly GCF_900497805.2 of Vombatus ursinus. Lineage (NCBI taxonomy): Eukaryota > Metazoa > Chordata > Mammalia > Diprotodontia > Vombatidae > Vombatus > Vombatus ursinus. Next base: position 1,823,773 of record NW_020954604.1, on the reverse strand, counting down.
TAAATGCTTATTGAAAGGTTGATTTAAAAGCATGCATTCCACTCAGTGATGTCATTGCACATATGAATTCATTTACATAATAACAATAATAATAATAATTGCCATTTACATAATGCTTCAAAGTTTGGAAAGTGCTTTACATAGCTATATCTATACATCTATCATATATATACATACATATATACATACACACACACACATATATATACATATATCTTCATTTAATCTTCACAACTCTGTGAAGTGAGTATACCAAGTATCATTATCCTTATTTTACAGATAAAGAAACTGAGGCTTTGCAAGATGAAATGGAATACTAAAGTTCACAGGGCTCAGAGGTATTAGAGGAAGGATTTGAAGTCTACAGTTTTTGGCTCTAGGTCCAACACCCTATTCACTACACCAGTAAAGTCAAAATCAAATAGAAATGGGGGCCTTTAAACCTTTCAAAAGTATCTCTCTATAAGTATAGTGACTTATAAAGCCATATATGTTTGTGTATTTCTTTTTATGTAAATAAATCAATACATCTAAATCAGATAGGATCTATATTTTAATCTGGTTCAGGCCACACTCACATATGTTGTATGTGATATGCAGCCAGTGGGCCCCATGTGCTTGACTCCTCTGCAATACACTATACTATATATCTGGATGTCGTTGATAGCTACAAAACAAACAAACAAACAAACATCCATTCATATTTTAACTGGGAAACAAATGAGTAATTATTTATGGTAGCAGTGATTAAGAGAAGGCTAAGTGACTTTTCCAAGGTTAAATGGAGTTCTTCCTCGTCCTCAGTAGTGGTTCTGTATACCTCATTATTTTACAAAGTTTCATAAATAAGAGCACTAAAAAAATGGATACACATCTTTACTCGAAAGGAATACCCTTTGTATATCTCCATCAATAATAAAACAGATTTCACTTATGATAGTTCATCCTGTCTTAAAGGAAAACATATTCAAAGAATATGAAATCGTGCCAACCCTTCCTCAACAGACACCAATCAACCCATATGTTCTTTTCAGACATAAGGAAGGGAAAGTACAGTTACAACTTGCTAATGGGTTCATTTTACACTCAGATTTATCCATAAACAACTTGATGGATCTTCTGTGGTCACAGCTCACAGCTCACATGCTGCTGATTTTTTTTTCTTTTTTTTTAAATTTTCTTTTTTTTTTCTCTGAATAGGATATAAAAGAGGGTCAGAGTTAGCTTTACACATAAGCTGAATAGACTAGCACCTACATGACATGATACCCCCCCACTCCTAATGCTTCCCCTTCTTATTTCAGATGACTGAAATTCCTTCATGATAGCTTCTTACCTTTGGTTAAAATTTATAATATTTGAGTAAAAATTCTAACATTCTTTAGGAGGAATAACTTTAAAACTATACCCACCACTTAGCACTAAGGGTGGGTAGAAGATATTTTGCAGAGTAGATAATTCTCATACTCGAGTACATAAATCACAATGAGATCAGAGCAAAGACCAATATTTTGGTTTCCTTATTTCCAAGGAACTACTAATATAGGGGTAAAGTTTGAGGTACACATACATACAGAGAAATTTCACATTCATAACTTAATAGAGTTAACATTATATTTTCCTTCTTAATTAAGAGAGCTATTCGTTCTTTGGCCCATCTTGTCAGAAATGTAGGGCAGGCAAATGCTTAGGGTTACATGAAGGCATTGGGGAAAATGCTGTTTGTGGGTTGTTCCAGGCTTGACCCTTCAAGGATGTGAGTCAGAAAGTCAGTCTTTAACATGAAATTAGTTTGTGGGTATGTAAGACAAACAGGAAGAAGCTGGCATTAGCTAAATTGCAAACAATTTACTTTTCAAACTATATATTCAAACAGGGTAGAGAGAGGTGATTAGCAAAGATCTAAGTGTCATGTGATAGCTAAACATCTAGACATCTGAAGTAAGCAGTGTCCATAGTGTCAAGCAAAAGGATATAGGGATCCTATCTAAATCCAGAATGGGGTCCAGAGGTAGAAAATTCAATCCCTAAATAGACTGAAACACTAAGCTGGAATTTTATTGTTAGGGAAATATAAAATTTGGTTGACAGTCCCCTGGAGCTTACAGTCTGGTATGCTATAAGACATACACATAATAATGTGTCATAATAATTATAATTATCATTATAAAGATAATTTTGTCTGCATAAAGACAAAAAGCAAATATAAGGACAAAAAAAAAGAAATGGTCACCTGAACTTTTACTTCTTCTTTCTTAAAAGCCAGATTAATTGTGGGATAGCCCTAAGAAGTATGAGCTCTGAGCCATCAAGGAAACCTTATCTGCAGTAGCCATGTTACCTCTGCTCTATAAAAATTTCAAATAGACTTGAATGGTCAATTCAAGGATTATCCAAACAGAATTTATCCCCTTCCCTTCCCAAGGGGTTTCATCAAACTTGGACAGAAAATGCCAGAAAGAATTTGAATGAGGCAGTATGGTCCAGAGGAATGTACTATAGAGAAGGAATCAGAGGACTTGGGTTCAAATCTCATTTTTGTTGTTTTCCACCTAACCTTGGGCAAGATACATAGTTTTTCTGGACTTTAGTTTCCTCATCTATAAAAATGAAGTGGTCTGGCTAGAAGGTTAATAAGATCCCTTTCATCATTACAGTTATGATACCATGAATGAAAAAAAAATCTGACCAATCTTCTTGGGGCTTAGCTGGACATTTTGGTCTGCCTGTAGCACTTTTTGTATCTCAATATTTGTGAGAGGAAACTCCCTCTATCTCACTGTTTCTCCCAGGTCTTTTGTTATTTGTTCACTTTATCATATTCTATAAGTATTTTAGGATCAAAGACAAGAAATCAGAGGTCCAGGCTTGTCCTGCCCAATATAATTCCTGCATTTTGGCCCTCCTGATCTCTTTGTACTGGCTGTTAGAGTGTCACAGTGACAAAGGCATCAAGAAGCCATTTAAAAATAGCAAACAGTAGAAGCCAAGTGAGTCTATCTGCTCGGGATTCTCTTGAACCGCCAGATGAAGAGTACCGAATTGTGTGTGGGACACGACTGATCTGTTGGTTGAGCACATCATGCGTCAGTCACTTCCTCATGGGTTAGGTGAGAGATGTAGAAGAAGAAAGAAGGAACACAAAACCTCAAGAAGCAACATTTTATTTTATTTTCCCCCTTTCTGCTCTTCTCTTTCTTGTCATGTATGTCTTCATGAAACACGAATGAGCCTAGGTAGTCAGACTAGTTTGATGAATCAGGAGAGTGGCACTTTGTCATTTCAGATTCTGAGAGGACGAATCCCTGCCTTGTTTCAGCCTGTTAGTAGTAAGTTAGCTACCTGGCTAAACAGAAACAGGTGCAAATGAGAGCTGCTCTAATAAGAACAAACTGTAGGCCCTTATTTTAACCATGATTCCTTATAATTACTCATGTTTTCAGAATTGGAAGGCCCATAGGGATCATTTAATCTAACCTTTATCTGAAGCGAAAATCTCCTCTACAGTAGTTGTTCATCCATTCCTTGCTCAAGGTCTTTCAGGGATGGGGAACTTGTTACTCTCATGAAAGAGCCCATTACATTTTTTTCACATCTTTACTCATTGGAAGTATGGTTTTTGTTGTTGTTGTTGTTTTGTTTTATTTTTACTTTGAGCTGAAACATGTACTGTAAGTTCCATGCACTGATCCTAGTTTTCCTTTCTGTAGGATCTCTTTTTTTTTTCTTTTTGCTAGGCAATCAGGGTTAAGTGACTTGCCCAGGGTCACACAACTAGTGTCATGTGTTGTTTGTCTGAGAAAGGATTTGAGCTCAGGCTCTCCTGACTCCAAGTAGGAGCTCTATCCACTGTGCCACCTAGCTGCCCCAGGATCTCTCTTTCACATGAGGAATTCATATGTTGCCAAGTCAGGTCATATGGAATCCAAGTCAGTCAAACGCAGTATTATTTTTCTACCTAAGGAATATAACAATCCAATACAAAGGTAGCAACCAACCACCAGGACAAATAAAGAAAATGTCTCTGTGACTCATGACTCTAACCCTTAAGGGTAGTGTGATGCAGTAAAACAGAGTTATGAACTTGCTATGCAAAACTGGAATTCACCAGTCTCTGGTTCAAAGTTCATTTCTACCACTTGCTTTGAGTGTCAGATTAATTGTCATGGTGTTGTTGTTCAGTCATTCAGTCATGTCCAACTCTTCATAACACTGTGGACCTCTATCCATGAAGCTTTCTTAGCAAAGATAATGGAGTGGTTTGCCATTTCCTTCTCCGCTCCATAGGCAAACAGAGGTTAAGTAACTTGCCCAAGGTCACATAGCTAGGAAGTTTCTGAGGCTGGAGGTCCTCTTGACTTTAAGTCTATGTCATACCTAAAGACATTCAGCTTTTCTGAGCCCCATTCTCTTATTTAGAAAATGAAGGGGAACATAATCGAGTCTCTAATGACCTTTAGTTTTAGAAGTTCCAGATGTATTCTGTAGGTAAGCCACACCCATTTCCTTTTCATTCTTAATACTGTGAAAGATAACTAATAGCAATCCCCTTAATTATACTTCATAAGTTTGTAGAGTACTAATTAGTTATCTTTCAGCCTTCTCTTACAAAGTAAATATATCCAATTTCTTATAATCATAGATGTAGAGCTGAAAGGGATCTTTGATGCTATCTCTTCATTTCCCACCCAGTTTCACTCCTTTGAACTTCTGTCATGCCCCAGGACCCTCTTCATCCTGCAAAATCACATCAGCCCTAGAACTCACTCTGTCCCCTGGGAAACTTTCTAATGGGAGGATAGAGAGGAGAGCTCTTCTCAGACCCTCCATTTAAGGAGGGAGCCCAGGGCAGCCATTTCTTTGTTTTCCACCTGGCCCCATTGGATTTCTCCATTGTTCTCATAGGGCAAAACACCTTCCACTCTCCCTTTTTAGTTTCTGTTTGTATATTGTCTTCACCACTAGATTATAAGCTCTTTGAGGACAGGGACTGTCTCTTTTTTGTATTTGTATTCCCAGAACTTTACACATTGCCAGGGACATTGCAGGTGCTTAATAGATGTTTATTAACTGACTGACCAGTCTAGTAAGGGCCAGAGAGGTTAAATGACTTACCTAAAGACATTTAACTTTATACTGAAAGCAATTGGAAGAAATGAAATTTGAACTCATTTGATGAACTCCAGCTTTGCATAGTAAGTTCATCACTCCCCTCCCCATTCTATCACACTGCTCTTAAGGTCATGGATGATATTATCTTCCTTTGGTAGTCAATGATGTATTATTATGTGAACTTGGTAGCCTCTGGAATGTTTTCCATGTGTACAAATGTTGGTACCAGCTCTACCAGGTAGTGCTTAATTAGTAAACTAGTGGAAAAATAATAAGGGATGAGATTAAACAAAAGTAAGCTTAATGTCAGAAAAATATTACAGCACAATTCAGCAGTATAACAACATTTCAGTTGTGTTGGTAAGGAAATAGAAAGCTGTGTGATAGTCATGAATAAGTGGCAACATAGTAGCAATTTATGTATATGAAGTAAAATAAAAGATATCATTGAAGACATAAATCCCAAGAAAAAGAGGGAGGCTAAACAAGTAGCAAAAGTGAAGGATAACAGTTAGACAGATGAAATGCTACACTAGAGTACCACCAAGATATTAAAAGATATTCTGACCCCCTCTGGGGAAAAAAAAAGCTTTAAGTATATTGGGTATATCTTCTATGTACTCCTTCTGGAAAGATATGCATAAGATTTATAGAGGAAGAGAAGGCATGAAGGGACTGTAATCTGTATCAGTGGATAGACTATCCACATCTATGAAGCATGAACCTGTTTGGAGTGCCCTCTCTAGAGGCTAAAAATATAACAGATGATACAAGTATGGTTTGCCATATAGTTTATTTCATCTTTCAGAAAATGGAAAAATTGATGAGGGGACTGTTATTTTGGATATTATTCTTCCCAATAGTCAAGAACTGGCTTGCAAAGTTCTGATGACAGTAACCTTGGAGGACAATGACCATGGCATCTTGAAGTCTGTAACAGATGAGGGAAATAATGGGGAGTATAGTCTAACATGTTCTTTAGATTTTAGGAAAGTGGATTTCAAAGAATTTGAAATAATGAGTAACAGTAAGGTCAACAATGTATGTAAATTGGTAGATATCAATTGGACCAGTTATTAGCATGCAGTTAGTTCAAACTATGCTGACATTATTCTCCTAAAATGTAAAATCTGGATGGCCTAAGACTCAAAACCAAAAGTAAGCTGAATAAGGAGGGGTTCACCAAATCAAAATTCTAGTGACATTGTCATAATTTAGCTTACAAGGAGACAAAGGAGAGGGTAGGTAGTTAAAGAAGTTTTTATGGCAGCTCATGGATGGAGCCCACTGGACAACTGTGATATATTTTTTAAGATAGACAAAAAAGATAAGATGAAAGGGTGGGTAACTGATGACATATGAAAAGGAATGATGGCAAAAGCTTAAAATTAGGCCTAATGAGTAAGTTATACAAAAATAAATTTCAGTACAATATAACACGACTTGCAGAACCTATCAGCTTGCTAGAATAGCATCTCCAATTAAAGGGTACTATGGTGTTGGTTCTGGAAAACTAGTGATAATCTACAAGAGAAGTTCTTACACTTGCATTTTGTAAGTGGTTTAGGTTGTCCTACTACATATTTGGGAGAAGCCCCTTTTCATTGGCTGTGTGGCTGAAATTGTCAATATCTTCAAAATAACTGTATGACTATCTTCTTTAGTAGGAGAGAAAGATTATTCCTTCACTTGCAGTATCTGTTTCAGAGAATAGATCCTCCAGTATTTGGGGTTTCTAAAGCCCGGAGAATGAGCCATAGGGATCTGGGAGTCCAAAGGCTGGATTTTAGCAGCACATCAATACCCTGAAAAATCTAGAGGATAAATAAATCATCTGGAGTAACTTTCAGGATTCTAGTCCAGCAGAAGCTGGCAGAGATGCCACTTTTAGACATGAAGTTGGTGGGACCAATGCTATGTACAAACTGAGCTAAGTTTTCAGTCTAATTCTCTTCTCCTTCCAACACCACTTCCAACCTAGGTACTGAAGTGGTGTGGGGAAAGGTTTGCACTTTTATTCTTGCTTTATCTTTGAAGTAACATCCATTTTAAAAGCTATCTGAAGTTAAGTGGTTAAATAGAACTAGTGTGCTAGTCACTAGGCCCTAAAATTGGGGATAGGGGAAGGAAACAAAGCTAGTAGGGGCTTAATCTGATACCTGAGAAGAGAGATATTCAAATACCTCCAGGAGAATCCTGAGGGGGAAGATGTAAGAGTTTTGAACTGGGAGAATGGAGTCAGAGAATACATTATAACCACAAACAAAATCACAACCACAATTGCAACAACACTAATATCACTCTTTTAGGTTTTCAAAGTGCTTTACATGTTATCTCATTTAATGCTCAAAAAATTAAATAAAATAAAACATGAGAGACATGTTCTATCCTTATCACCAATTTCAGGATGAGGAAATAGAAGTTAGAGAAGTTAATTGATTTGTCCAAGGTTAAACAAGTATTGTCTGCCTGAAGCAGGATTTGAACTCAGATCTTCCTAACTCTAAATCCAACAACACTCTATGCACTGCTGTACTCATCTTCATTCTAAAGGAAAACCACCTAACATTTAGAACCTTCTAGAAATTCAATGGGTTACCTATATAAGTCACGAGTTCATCATCACTAGAAGTATTCAAAAGAAGACTGCATGAATATTTGTCAGGGATTTTGCAGAGGAGATTGATTCGATACACATTTATTGAGTTTCCCCTAAAGTATCAAGTCTTGAGGGCAGGGGCTATTTTTAAAATTTATCCCTAGCACCTGGCAAAGTGTTTTGTGAATGACTGTTGGCTTATTGTATGACATTCCTTTTTGGGGATACACTCCATCAACTCTGAAGGTGACTCTTAGCTCTGAGATTCTATGATTCTGTGATTAGATGGAAGCCCTTTTTCTGAAAATTTTCAGTACATAAAAAAATCTTTTCTGCAATCTGTGATTGAAAAAACATTAACTATTACCCTTAAGTGCAAAACAAATAATGAAAGAAAGAGACATACAGAGACAGAGAGACAGAGAAAGTCAGAGACAGAGAGAAAAGAAGGAGGAGGAGGAGGAGAAGGAGGAGGAGGAGGAAGGAGGAAGGAGACAGAGAAGGAGACAGAGAGAGACAGAAAGTGAGACAGACAGACAGGGAGGGAGGGAGAGAGACAGAGACTTACACAGAGAGATAGAGAGAAGATAGTGCAAGGCAAAACAGTACTCCCCATTTCTTTCCCATACAGTTAAGTTAAATGACATTAACTTCTTTTTGCTAGCTATTATAGCTATTCAACAAGATGACCTGAGGTTGAGGTAAGATAACACCTTCCATGTTACAAACCAGATATGAGGATGGGGATGTTGTCCTTTTAAAATGAAAATTTTTCTGACTTTTTTGTCAGTCACTGAATCATGAACCTAGAGGTCGAGTGCATCACCTGTATTATACAGGTAAGTAAACCAGGCCCATCAAATTTCAGTAACTTGCCCACCGTCTCTCAGTAAGTAAGCATAAGGGGCAAGATTTGAATTCATATCCTCACTCCAAAGTCAGTTCTCTTTCTCTTACAGCAGACAGTCTAATATTTTAGAGAAAATTATCCCCCTCAGTCCAGCCATTCTCCATTCCTGAGAACTACTATTTGAGCTTTATTACACACACACACACACACACACACACACACATACACACAATATTATACACTTCCAAATATCTCTGAGGTAAGAAGACATCCATTCAATCACAATTTTGTCAAGGACATGAAAATAGGCTCTGAAAAGAATTGTGATACTCAAACTCCAAACATTGCCTAAAAAGATCTCATCACTAAAAACAAGAAGGCTAATATGGAAGAGGGAGGAGATATACATGAAGAACACTTTCACTGTGACCTTTCTTAAATGCTGTGGCAAGAAAGAAGAAACAATCAGGTCCAACAACCAAGCCTGAAGTCAGAGTGGCTGGTGGAAAGAAGCTCTCTTCTTCTCCTTTCATCTCTTAAACGCCTCTTTAACACTCTGAGAATAAGTGCTGAACTTAGAAAAAAAAGAAAAAAGAAAAGAAAGAACTTTAAAATGTGTTAACTTCATCTTGTGCCATAAAACAGTAGATGTTTAATTAAGCCACTGGTAGTTCTTGGGTGGTTTTCAGTTTGAGTTTTATACCTTTGAGATGAAAGGGTGTACATGCAGAATTATGTACAAAGTCCCTTTCAGAAACTTTGGAAAGGTCAAGGAGAAAAGAGCTGGGTTTCAAAAGCTGAACTTTTCAAGGTTTTCCTCTGATTTCCATAGAACAAGATAGCCTCCTCGTCCTCTTAATAGTTCTTCAATGCCTTTTTTGGTAGCCAAAATCTTTGTTCTTCTTCTTTTTTTAAAAAAGCAGCTTTGTAAAAGAAGAACTAAAAATTAATTATGGCTATGGAACTTTTTTATTCAGAAGAGTTTAAAAGGCACAGACGTAAAGAAGGGAAAAAGATGAGGGCCCATTTATCTTATATTGACAGGACTAGCTTCAAACGATGACCTTGAATCATAATCATCCTAATGAGCTCAAAATATTTCACTTTAACAAGTGAAACTATAATCAAATCAGTTTCTGAAAGCTCTACTAATGAGCATTTCCTTTGATGAAAACATGGTTAACTGTCTTAGTCTGCAGGAGGTGCGCTACAGTAAGGGGCCAGCTCCTGACAACTCATTAGCTGACCTGGGGAGAGAGTAATTTGAATGCTTTTGATAAAAATTTCAAGGCTTTTTTTTACTTAAATTACAATTTATGCACTTTTATAAATAGTGTAATTTTTCTAAGTTGGGGGAAACTGGTGAGAGTGCTTCAAAGTCATTGAACAAAGTTTGTTTACCATGTTGAGCCTGGTGGAGACACAGAACTGGGCGGGGAAATAGGTTTAATTAAGTTATTGTTGAAGAGGACCGCAGCCCCCCAAATCACTCAAGTCCTGTGCTTGCTTAGGTCAGAATGGCATTGGATTAACTTTATGAAACTAAACTTTATGGCTCTGCGAGGACTGAGAAAATGGAAAGTCACTATTATTTACTGAGTATGAAGATGAATTGTCTCCAGAAATGCCTCCTCTAAAGAAGAGCAATTCATTCAATTTATCCAAACTCTCAGAGCAAACTTAAATGAGAACTGATTACAGAAATCTGGTTTTCTACCATATACTACCCCTCAAGGGTCTCCTCATTAAGATTATTCATCATTTTAACTCCTGCTCTGCTCTGTTCAGCATAAAGAAATGATTCACTTTCCTCTCTCCCCCCACATCTTTCTTTGCACAGCAGACTTGCTGTCAAAGCAGAATGTTACACTAAAGAATTCTTCAGCTGTTTTAAGTCTCACAGCTAGATCTTAGTATTACATCTTGTTTTGTTTTTCCAAAACGTTTTCATTCACCCTCAAGAATCCATTTGTATTTGAGTGATTTTTTTTCTTTTTTGCTTTGTCACATTGTTGGCTTTGCCATGAATGTTTCACAAGGCAAAACACATTGAGATGGTGCAGGTTGTAGGGATCACAGACACTACACAACTTGAAAAATATTTTATTTCTTCCTGCCCCTTCTTATTTTTCTTCCCCTTCCCTTTCCTCTCCTCCTCCTCTGCCTTCTCTTTTTTCTTGTATTTTTTCTGCTTCTGCTCACTTGTCTTAGGCTGAGAAAAGGATTCCCATCCCTGAGTGTTCAGTAAAAAAAGTTCAGTAAAAGGTGTTACTGTATATAATAGTAATGTGATATAAAGGAGTTAAAAGTGTTATTTCCCAGAATCCCCTTTTCTCAAAAGTTTCAAAGATGGCATGTAATTAAGCCATAAATTCAAAATGGAACATCTGGATTCCACAACTTGACATGATAAATATTAAGCATATATATTTTTGGAGAGGAGGAGAGCTATGATTTCCTCAATGTCAGTATCTGTTAATGAGGGATTTCTACCTGTGTGAGTTGGCAATTTCTCTGCAATTTATAGTCTACGAGAGTTGCTTTGAGTACAAACATGTTAAATAAATTACTCAGGTTCAAATAGGAGATAAAGGACTGGAACCCAGGACTTTCTTGCTCTGCAGTCAGTCTCCTATCCACTAACCCAAACATTTTTGCATATGTGTGCATACTCGTGCATATTATTTGTATGTGAAAAAACACGATTCATAAATGCAATTTAAATAATGTCAGAATGAAAACTACTGAGTCGAAATTTGAATCTTTCTGGACTCTCTGAGAGGCTACTCTTCCTGGAAATCCTTAGATTTGCCAATCACAAGTCAGTCATTCCATAAACTTTGTCAAGCACCTACTCTGTGCCAGGCATTGTGCTAAATACAGGGCATAAAAAAGAAAGGCGAAACATCCCTCCCGTAAAGCTTATAGTCTAATAGAAAGACAACAACTCTGTACAAAAACAAACAAACAAAAAACAACCCACATGCAAGACAAAGTATAAATAATCAACTGAGGGAAGGCACCAAAATGAAGGACAATCAGGAAAGGCTTCTCTGCAGAAAGTGAGATTTTTAACTGGGACTTGAAGGAAGCCAGGGAAGCCAGGAAACAGAAATGAGGAGAGAGAGCATTCCAGGCATGTGGGGCAGCCAGTCAAAATGCTAGGAGTGGAGAGATGCATTATCTTTTGATTTATATATTTGATCCTGGAGGTTACAGGGAGTCACTGAAGTTTGTTGAGAGAGTTGACATAGTCAGACCTGTGCTTTAGGAAAATGACTTTGACAGCTGAGTGGAAGATAGAATAGAATGAGGAGACACTTGAGGCAGGGAGACCAAACAGTCGTTTTGTTGTTGTTCAGTTGTTTCAGTCATGTCTGAGTCTTTGTGACCCCATTTAGGGTTTTCTCGGAAAAGATACTGGAGTGGTTTGCTATTTCCTCTCTAGCTCATTTTATAAATGAGGAGATGAGGCAAACAGGTCACATAGCTAGTAAGTGTCTAAGGCCATATACGAACTCTAAAAGGGGTATCTTCCTGACTTTAGGCCCAGCACTCTATCTACTATGCCACCTAACTGCCCTGTGCTACCTAGCTACCCTGAATAACCAGTAGGCTCTTGTAATTGTTCAGGTGTGCAGTGATATGGGCCTATACCAGAGTGTTGTCAGTGTCCAAGGACACTGACATTATATGAGAATTGTTAGGAAGGTAAAATAGATATGCCTTGGCAACAGACAGGTTGTAAGGGCAGGGGATGGGTGAGAAAGAGGAAGCAGTCATGGATTAACACCTAGGTTGTGAGCCTAGAGGACTAGGAACATGGTGGTAGGCTCAATAGTAATAGAGAAATTAGGAGTAACAGAGGATTTTGGAGGAAAGGTAATAAATTCTGTTTTGGACAAGTTGAGTTTAAGATATACATCTAGTTTGAGATGTCCCTTAGGTCATCATCCATTAGGTAGGGGGATGGTTTGCCATTTCCTTCTTCAGCTCATTTTACAGAGGAGGAAACTGAGGCAAACAGGGTTAAGTGACTTGCCCTGGGTCACACAGCTGATAAGTATCTGAGGGCTGATTTGAATTCAGGTCTTCCTGATTTCTAGCTCTCTATCCACTGCACTATCTACTTGCCCTAAGCAAGCATTAAGCACCTACAGAGTGCCAGGTGCTTTACAAATATCTCATTTGATCTTCACAACTGCTCTGGGAGGGGGGGTAAGTGCTATTATTAAGCCCATTTAACAGTTGAGGAAACTGAGGTTAAAACACTTGCCTGGGGCGTAAGTGTCTGAAGTTGGATTTGAACTCCTGTCTTCCTGACTCCATGGGCAAGACTAGAGGTCAGCAGAGAGGGTAGGGCTGGATAAGTAGATATGAGAATATTCAGCAGAGAGATAACAATTGAATCGTGGGTGCTGGTGACATCATCAAGCAAAAGTGTATGAAGGGTGAAAAGGGGTCAGAATAGAGCCTTAGTTGACACCCACAGTTAATGAAGCTGAGCCATAAAAGGGAGGAGAAATATGGGATGCTACATTATTGGGATGGATGAATAAAATGAACTAACAAGATCGTTAATTAAATTGTTTGAATGCAAAATGAACTGGACTCGGTACTTCAGGAAATATGCTTAATGAATGCCCCACTCAAGCTAATATTGGCTAAAGCTACAACTCTCTTTGAATTGGTGGAGTGCCCTGCCCTTTAAAAAATTAAACTTAATTCTATGTAAAATACTCCTAACCCAAGGAAATGAAAACCCTAAATTTTGAGAACCCAGTTATACAGAAACTTTATGGCAAGAGGAGAAAGGACTCATCTTAAGGTTGTTGATTTTTTTTTTACTATATATTATATACTACAGATGTTAGCAATCTTCAGGCTGGTGCCAAAATAGACATGAGAAATTTTTAAGTGATATGGCCAGAGAGCAGGCCCTATCAAAATTAAGAAGTGGAAAGAATTTTTCCTTGGCCTGCCCTTACCTCTTTCTGTGGCATGCAAAGCTATCCCCCCTTCTATCATTTGCTCCAGAGCTCCCTCACCATACTCACCTAATGCCTCTCATTCTTGATCATGTTAAGGAGTTAACTTAGGCAATGACCCCCATCAGGGGCATTTGGGTTTTTAAAGACATGTGCAAGTGGAGGTTTCAGGATCCAAATAAATGATGTTATCTTGGAAAGATATGCAGTTAGAGTTAGTTCATATTTTCCTATGCCGGCTGTAAGGCAAGTACTAGAGATGTGGATGCTGGTAATCCTGTATAGACTAGAAAAATTTTCCCCATCATCTTCCCCTTCCTAAGAATTATTGTTTTGCTTTGCTACTACAAGCCTGAGACGTTGTAGGGAACCTGGATCCCAAATGTATCTTATCATGTTTTTTTCTTCAACAGACACTGCAGTGATTCTCTCCTTTTTTGGGGGGGAGGGGGTCAGAGGCAGAAGGACATTTTAGGAAGAGAGGAAAAGTGTAGAAGAGGGGAGGAAATATGATCCATAGACACCTGGCGTCACATGTTTCCCATTATGGCCTCCCTTAATGCCATTACTTATCCCTGCCTCTGCTTTTGAGGGATTCTATCAAGCAACAGGAGTTTATTAATTTCCCACAATGTGCCAGGCACTGTGCTAAGCATTAAGTATATATAAAGACAAAAATGTAAGTGCATTGCAGTGACTGGAAAAAATTGTCATTGAGTTTTCTGTCAGTGATGAGCCTCATTTTTTCCCAAGCTAGTTGTATGAATTTTAATTTACTTAGACTGTCTTTTCACATACCCCTGTCTGGGTTGATACCTGTCAGATATCAGAACATCAAGGTACAAGAGTAAATGTCATCTTTTGTGTGACTGTCTGATAGTTAGCACATTTAATGTACCTAAAGTTTCTAGTGGATTGTGCCCAAAGGATGGTGGGAAAAGTGTAAGAATTCTATTACTTGTTAAAGGAAAGGTAGGTGCCAATGGAAGGTATTGTCAAATGATATAAGATACTGCTACTGTAGTGGATTAATATTTTCTTTCAAATAAAAACAAAACTTTTTTTCTGCTTTTTTCATCTTTAAACTACCACATAGAGAAAGGGCCTTACAAAGATAATGCATCTCTATAATGATGCTGTTGTAAATATTATCAATAAACAACCTTTCTTTTTTGATTTTTAAGTAAGTTTGTATTGCATTAAATTTTCAATGTCTAGTCTTTTCATTATTAGCCTACCTACCTTTTTGTGGTCTATTGAATTTTTACAGCAAAAATTCAGTTAATATTTTATATGGATTGTTGTGTATAGAAGATAGTGACAAGCTATTTCATCTGTGTTCACAATGAAACAAAAGGACATGGTTAGTTAATGACAGCGACAGACGTTTAGAATTGAAAAATAGAAACATCTTTGGACATTAAAAAATGGTGGAAAGTTGAAATAGGCCAGTGGGGGGGTGGAGGCTGGAAAGTTTCCCAATGTGAAGAGCTTCAGATACTGGGAAAGCTAGATAACCATTCACCTTACATCATGTTTCCAGTTCCAGAACTGAAAAACACCTCAGCAGTAATCTTTTTTCAATCTCTCATCTAGTGCTGAAGTCTTCCTTAGTTCATGTTTCCAATTGAATAAAAAAGGAAAAATTAGACACTTAATAAAAGCAGAACAAATTCCCACATGGGCCACATCCAAAAATATATTTCTCATTCTGCATTTTAAATCCATCCCATTCTCTGGCAGCAAATGGGTAATGTGTTTTCTCTTCAGTTGTTTTTCTTTATAATGCTGTTGTCATTGTTTACGTTGTTCTCCTCCCTATTGTTCATTTCATCTCAATTCAGAAACATCTTACCATTTTTCTCTGAAGTTCTCCATTTCCTCATTTCTTATGGTATAATAACACCCACATTATATCCATATACCATAATTTGTTTGTTTATTTTCCAAAAGGGAGTACCCTTATACTTTCCAGTTTGGGACCACTACAAAAAGAAATAGTTCTAGTTCATGACATTTATTTCTCCTTCTGAGTCCCAGATATACCTCCCCATCAGTATCACTCACTGGATCTATTTATATCCTACATAGAATATCTAATCTCTCTTCACACTCTTTCACATCAAAAAATTGAAAAAAATATGTAATTTTGTGTTCTGTTCTTATTCCTCTGTCCTCAGTTCTCTCAGAATCCTCATTTCATGGCTAAATGCTTCCAGATTTAATTGTTTTTCATTTGATATCATTTCTAGACTCTTTGCTATGATAGTTATTCTACTTTATATGGGTTCCATATTAACCATGCTTTTTCAAATATAGTGTCTAGAACTGAATTCAATACTCCATAGATGGTCTGACAATTCGAATCTCTTAGGATTCTCTTCTCCTGACTAAATCCTCCCAGTTCTTTCAACTGTTCTTCATTTGATCTAATTTCTATATCTTTTACCACCCTAGTTTTTCTTCATATGGGTTCAAATATAATATTTAGAACTAAATGAAATGCTCT
The DNA here is from genome assembly GCF_900497805.2 of Vombatus ursinus. Taxonomy (NCBI): domain Eukaryota; kingdom Metazoa; phylum Chordata; class Mammalia; order Diprotodontia; family Vombatidae; genus Vombatus; species Vombatus ursinus. The sequence continues at coordinate 1,807,715 of NW_020954604.1, read as the reverse complement.
ATAGATGGTATGACTAATTAATATAAACTATATTTTATATTACCTTCATAATTCTGGGCACTTTATTTGTCTTAATGCAATCTAATATCTCATTAATATTTTTGGCTGCCCTCCCACACTCATACACATACTGTGGTTTATATCAAGCATTCAGTTCACTAAAAGCCTCATATCTTTTTTATATGAACTGTAGTTGTTGGTTTTCACTGTCTTATTCTGGTACAATTTATTCTAAATTAACTATATGACTTTACTTTCATCCCTGATGAATGTCATCTTCTTGGATTCAACCCCTTGCACCAATTAGGCAAGGTTTTTATGAATATTGTTATAAATATGAACATTCAGTGAAGACCTAGGGCACTGTGGTACATGAGATGGAGAGAATGATAAAGAAGGTAAAGTGCATGATTATCAGATTTCCATAAGTTGATAGTGACATCAGGCCCTACAAAGATCATTCTTGACTAAAAGGCACATTTATTCCATCTTGATGGCCAGCTCATTAGGGAACAGATAGATTAATTCAAAGTGAACTTGTGGTAGCAAGGAAATATGGTGGAAGGATGAATTGCTGTACCTGATAGGGTGCACTGTTAGAATACCAGTATTGGGAGTTTGGGATCACTCATTTTCATCAATACACAAAAAGACCCATTGCCCATATCATCTTAGGCAAAAAGATAGATAAAAACTTACTAGATTAAAACTCAGACATTTCTACCCAAATGTAATTTAACATTTTATTAAAAAAAATCTTTCCAATATGAAAACCTGATCATTTTAATTTAGAGCCAATTGCAGTATAGCAATGATAATGTGGGGGCAGGGGAGACCCATGTAAATCAGATCACATTCTTTGAGTCTTATGGTTGTTTTAATAAATCATTTATAAAGAAAAATTAAACTGGAATGTGTGGTTATTTTTAGTCTTCTCATCACATCAATCAGCAACATGGGAATTAGGATGGGAAAATGACATGGAATAGTTCAATTGGTTTTAATATTATTACCACACTCATGTTCTTATTAGACAGCCCAAATTTTTCAAAATGCTATAATTTGAAATTAACTGTATTAAAAGATGACAATTAATAGCAGGAGGAAATAAAGCCTTCAATGTTAATTATTTCATATCTCAAAAAAAGGAAGTGGGAAAAAAATATCAGGTAATAGTTAAAGAATAGTGTATCCGGAGAGTAGGGCAAAAGGAAATTTTTCAAGTTAATTGCTTGGTTTTAATTAAAAGAATGTAACCTTTGGAAGTGCTGTGGCTACTAAAAGTCTGATTTTATTTGCATATATTAGTATGGTGATGACAATTGAGATATAGAAATGCAACTTCATTTCCCAAAGAAGTTTAACAATTCAAATATCAACCAAGGAATTTCACTTATGTGACATTTAAAAAAATGTTGAGTTGCCTTTTATGGATGTTATTGATGTCTTCAAGTTATGTAGTCAACTCGATTAAATTTAGAGATAGTACCAAAGTAAACTGACTGGTGGGTTAGGAAATTACCCTTTTATCGATTCTGTCATAATCCTGAAGTGTAGTAAGACACTTCTATGACACCTGCAGTGATGGCCCTCAGGGAAACATTCACCAGTTATATTCTGGCTCCTCAATATTTTGTGGAAGTCATCTCCAGTTATTGAAGACTATAACAGCAAAGCACAAGTTCTGGGAAGTTATTCCAAGCTGGAAAGATAGTAAGGCAGCAGGGAAAGCCTGTATGCTTATCAATGAAGGACTAACCTAGGCAAGTTCAGAAGGGCTTATCACCAGACACTTGGTCATATAATACTTAAGATCTTGTCTATGATAAAGTCAGATAATGATATTTGCTGGTAGACAACATTTGCTGGTAGGAAGGTAGACCTTCCCATCTATAAGAAGGAGGAATGGAATGCAAATCTTAGAAAAATTGAGTACTAAAAAAAATCTGTTTTACCAATATTCAAAATTATTTATGTCTATCTGCTTTCAAGTACTTAAAAAATACTTTGCTTTTTGACATGTATCCCCAGGCCCAAAGCCAAGTGGTATGGGACTCTCGTGTTATTGGTGAAGATCAATGCCCTGCACCTGCAAGAGGGGCACAGAAGGAATTGTCAGTAGAATGAAAGAGGAGAGCTCTTCAGCGCTCTTCAAATCTCTAGACTTGCTTAAATTCTCTTCAAGTCATGCTGTGACTCTATGTGTTTATGGATTCTAGATTCTAGAGACAAGATGGAAGAAGCCAACCCCCCTCCAGGCTGTTGAATGAAAAGACTGGAAAGAAGGCAGCATGAGAGGAGTCGGCAGTCTCTATCATGTCCTTATTCTCAGGCTGCTACACTAGAGACTTTGAGGAACTTCCCGTTGGGTGAGATCAAGCCTCTCTCTCTTGGTTGAGGTGAGTTACGGCAATCCCATTGGAAGAGCTCCTTCACTCTGTGCTGCTAGTATATATTCTCCTATGTATACTTTCATTTATTTCTATTTTGCTATGATTTGGATAAATTGGTTTCTTTGATATGTGTATTCATTGTGAAATTGTTGTTTGGTGGGAAGGGAGTTAAGTCTTGGACGTAGAGCTTAGGGTTCCTGCTTCCCCCATCAATGAAACAGTGATCAGAAGTTAGATTGAGCCTGAAGAAAACATCCCCTAGGCCAGGGCCACATCTGGCCCTCTATGTTCTCAAGTGCAGCCCTTTGACTGAATCCAAACTTCACAGAATGAATCCTTTTATTAAGGATTTGTACCCTATGGAAAGTAGAGTAGATATCTCTAGCCACTTCTTCCCCCACCCTCCTCTAAGGGAAAATATTTCCTTCCTGGAGAAAAAGCAGGAGGTTGGGGCCAGAAGCTTGGATACTCTGCTTCCCTCAAAGATTGGAGGTACTGTGCTAGCCTTATATATTATATGTGTTGATCTAAATATAACTAACATATGTTATATATAATCATCTACAACATATATATGCTATATGTGTATGCATATATATATATAGAGAGAGAGAGAGAGAGAGAGAGAGAGAGTGTACCCTAGGCTAACAATATTTAAGGGAATAGATAGATTAGATAGATATCAATAATGTGTGTGTGTGTGTGTGTGTGTGTGTGTGTGCGTGTGTGTGTGTGTGTGTGTGTGTGTGTATGAGCTGATAGCTTAAGCCAGGAGTGAGGAACCTGTGGCCTTGAAGCTACATATGGCTCTCTAGGTCCTCAAGTGCAGCCCTTTGACTGAATTCAAACTTCACAGAACAAATCCCCTTAATAAAAGCATTTGTTCTGTAAAACTTGGACTCAGTCAAAAGGCCACATCCAAGGACCTAGAAGGCCACATGTGGCCTCAAGGCTGCAGGTTACCCACCCCTGGCTAACCTCTTCTTCCCACACACTTCCCCAAGGGAGAATATTTCCTGCCAGGAGGGGAAGCAGGAGATTGGAGCCAGAAGCCTGGCCACTCTGTTCCCCCTGAGAGAGAGGAGGTACTGGGCTAGAATACTATCTATCTATCTCTATTGATATAGATAAATGTACATATAATTCTATTATCTTCTAATTATATATTCTACTTATATAAAATACACATATGCCATACATATAACCATTATATATGGTTATATGTAACATATGTTAATTATATATTAGATAGACAATATAATATGTAATCCAAAAACAGTACCTCCTATCTTTGAGGGAAGCAAAGCAGCCAAGCTTCTGGCCCCAAACTCTTTTTTTTTCTTCAAGTTGGAAATATTCTCCTTTAGAGGAGGGTGGGGGAAGAAGAGGCTAGAGATATCTATTCTGCTTTCCATTGAGCCATACAACGACAGTCAATACTTGGGGAAAAGACCTTGTAACAGACACAGCCTATATGGTAAATCAAATCACATCAATCTAAAGATAGAAGGGGAAAACTACTTCTAATGACACCTGACAAAGAATTTTTGAATGAAATAGGTTGGAATCCAGAGTGTTCAATTTTCTAAAAAAAATGGGATCATAGTTTCAGGTAAGTCTCTGTATCTCTATTTTGACCCTCGAGTATCAATTATGTGCTTTACTTTTAAAATTGAAAAGTGTAGTACAAAAATGTAACAAAATATTATTATGTTTTAAGAAAAAACAAATAAGTATAGAAAGATCCTTATGAATGAATGTAGGGTGAAATAAACAAAACCAAGAAAACTCAATTTCTTCAACAGCATAAATAGAAAATGAAATAAAAACTAAAAGTTTCAAAATTATAAAGAATAAGCATGACTCAAAAAAAATAGGAGAAGATATCTCTACCTCACCCCCTTTGGAGAGGTGGGAGATTGATGCAACAACATTGTACATGTTGTTGTTGCTTTTTCAGTTTTTTGATGTGTTGCTCAATTTTGCTGGTTTTTCTCTTCTTTTTCTTTTTTTTTGTCTTTAGAATATTATATTTATATTGGGTGGTTCTCTGGGAGAGGAAAGGGATGTGGTAACTGGGAAAAATCTTGGTGATATAAAAAGACATCAATAAATTCCATTTTAAAAATAAAATTAATGAATATCATTATTAATCATGAAGTCAAAGAATCAATTCTTTTTAATTTTTTTAGTTTATATAAAAATTTATTTGACCAAAAGCTACAAAAAGTTGATACTATTACATATAGATACATTTAGTAAAGATCTAAATGAAAAGCACTGGTTTCATTCAGCTTCACATTTCTTAGTGTGTTTCTGGGTAGTGTGATGCTTGATAAATAGGAATGATGACTGGGATTATATGCTAGAAGCAGGGTAATTTTTAATCACAACTGTAAACTTGAGTCTTCATATCTGTTCCACACTGCTGTGGAGTAAGGAATGTTTTAGTACACAAGGAAAACATTTAGCATCAACAAATAGGCACTGTCTATTTGAATCTCTGAATCCAGTTAAAGCAGGAGGTTTTTGGTCTTTATTAAATTGATTCCAAAAATAGGGATTAAAATCCCTCTGAAATAGAATAATCTTCCATTTGCCATTCTATGGCACTCTAAAATAAAATTAAGATGATTCCAATTTTATTTCTCCTTTAGTGACAGTGAGGCACCTTTAGTCTTGTATTTCTAGCCAACAGATTCATGGATACTGAAAGTGGCATGGAAAAGGGCTGATGGGAAGCACTACCATGCTACAACCATTGGAGAGACAGGCTGCCAAATGAATTTTCACTGAATTGCTGGCTGACTGTTACTGATGCTCAGCCATACAGAAATCAGGGAACAGAACAAACATCATTCCTTATTTGGAATGAGACTTTCAGTTGCTTTGCAGAAGTCAACTCCTAGATGAGAGAAGTTGGTAAGGTAATATAACTGGTCCAAATATAGGTTGTTCTCACCTAAACTCCTAAAAAAAATCTCTTTTAAAGGAAAAAAAAGTCTAGGTATACAGTGAAAGTAACTTCAATTGTAGGCCACATTTGGGTATTCATAATTTGATTGACATTTCCAGTAAAGAAAAGATGCAATAATAAAAGAAACCTTACAAGGGAAAGGGACAACGTGGAGTTCTCGAGTTTCTGGCAAACAAAATTCTTCTTTTTTGATTCATGTACAGTTAAGTTCGCTTAATGTCTGATCCAGTGTCTGATATAAGCCCACGTTCTCTTCTTTGGCCTGGGCAAGTTTTTCTCCCAGCTCATCAATGGTCTTGTCCAGTTTTGCAACAGTTCTTTCTACAAACTCAGCCCGGGTGTCAACCTCTTTAAGTTTGTCAGACAGAAGCTCGATTTCTTCTTTGTGCTTTTCAGAATACTTCTCAGATGCAGCCTCCAAGAATTTCAGGTTATTGGTGATATTCTTCAGCTCCTCTTCCAGATAGCCACACTTAAGCTCTGACACGTCAACATGCGCTTCTGCTCACCCCAACTAGCCCTCAAGGACGACCAACTTACGGGCTACCTCATCGTATTTACCATCAGCCTCCTCTGCAACATGCTTGGCCTCTTCAATTGCCAACTCCCGAATTTCCATTTTCTCTTCATCCTTCATCTCTCGGTTCTCAATCACCATCATTCCTCTCTCACTCTCCTCAGCGGCCTTTTTCCCCTCTCCCAGCTTCCGCAGCAGGCCCTCCACCTCATCCGCCTTTTATTCCGGGGCCTGAATTTACCTTTTCACCTCCTCCAGGGAGTTGAGTCCGGCCATGGAGACTAGGGGGCTCCGGGCACGGGGCAGGGCTGCCTAGGAGCGCTGAGGCTAGCGGGACTGGCGCCACTGGTCTGCACCGGGGAGAGGAACCGGCGCCCTGGACCCGGAGCCCCCACCTCCTACATTAAATCTATTATACATAATATTTAACACTGACTTTTCCAGGAACTATACTAAATGATGGGGATATAAAAACATACATACACAAAGGAAACACCTCTGCTATCAAGTAACTTCTGTTCTACTCTTTGTTCAGAGAGAGAGACAGAGAGAGAGAGAGAGAGAGAGAGAGAGAGAGAGAGAGAGAGAGAGAGGCCTTACGGACTAGATTCTCACAGAAATGGGAACAGGTGGAGGATTAGACATCTGCATTTGTGGAGGGATCCCCCATGCATATGAAACCATAGATTCATCCAAGGATCCCAAAGATTGTGTGAGTTAGCACTTAAGGGCAACGCCTCTCCTTATTGAAATCCTTTCTGTCAGAGTTCATCTGTTTTTGTGTGTCATGGATCCCTTTGGAAATATGGAAAAACTGATGGAACCTTTCTTTGAAGTATGTTTTTGATTGCATAAAATAAAAGATATAAGATTAAAAAAGAAAACAGAGGTTACTGAAAATAAAAATGTATTTTTCCTATCCAATTTTACAGATTCCTTGAAATCAATAGAGGTCCACAGATTCAATTCTAAGAAAAAATGCTGAGTTCTGGGAGCCAACATGGTAGAGTAAGCAATAGATTTCTGTCCCTCTACCATTCTCAGCCCTGAACACCCATAAAATAGCATCCCAGAACAAAACTTGGAACAGTGAAGCCAGTGAAAAAAAATGGGGTAGAGCAGTCTTTTGGTCCAGGAGACTTAGAGGATCAGCAAAAGAGGTCCATATCACTCATGTAAAAGGGGAGCAGCAGTCTAGGACAGGAAGTGGCCCAGCAAGTTTGTGGCAGTCTCCCCCTCAGCAAGCAAACTGGAGATCCTGAACCCCAAAGTAGTGGAGCAGGCAAATGCCAACACCAGGAACCACACACCCCACATGCCTTAGCACAGCCAGGGGAATCAGAAGACTCAATCTTGGAGAACCAACATGTATGCTAGTGCAGCCCAAGGAGGGCAGGTGTCCTCCACCTCCCTGTTTTTCAGCACAGCCTGGAGAAATGCAGAAAAAACCCATCTGGCCTCAGTATACTCCAGACACCACCATAAGGACCTCAGCTTGGCACCAGGGAAGCTGCCAGACCCCTCCAGCCTCCAGTGGCCCACACCTGAGGCCCCAGAGCAAAAAGCAAGTGATCAGGCTCTTGGACCGCAGAACAAGAGGCCTGTGCTCCAGCAGGAGAGCTCAACTTGAAGAGCTAGGAAATAGTCAAATAAGATGAATAAGAAGCAAAAATGAACATTGACCATTGAGAGCTTTTATGGTGAGAGGGAAGATCAAAATACAAACTCAGAAGAGAACACTGTCAAATACCTACATCTGAAATCCCAAAGAGGAATATGAATTGGTCTTAAGCCCAAAAAGCCTTCTTGGAAGAGCTAAAGAAGGATTTTAAAAGTCAAATAAGAGATGTAGAAGAAAAATTGGGAAAAGAAATGAGAAGTATGCAAAAGTCAATAGCTTTAAAAAGGAAGGACAAAAATTGACTGAAATAACAACTACTTAAAAAGTAAAATTGGCCAAATGGAAAAGGAGATACAAAAGCAAACTGAAGAAAATAATTTCTTAAAAATTAGAATTGGGCAAATGGAAACTAATGACACTACAAGATATCAAGAATCAGTCAAACAGAATGAAAAAAATAGAAGAAAATGTAGAATACCACATTGAAAAAACAACTGACCTGGAAAATAGATCCATCAGAGATAATTTAAGAATTATTTGACTGTCTGGAAGCAAAGATTGAACAAAGAGCCCGAACAGCATCTTTCAAGAAATTCTCAAGAAAAAAATTGACCTGAGGTCCTGGAACTGTAGGACAAAATGTCATTGAAAGAATTCACTGATCACCTCCTGAAAGAGATCCCAAAATGAAAACTCCCAGGAATGTTATAGCCAAATTCCAGAACTCTCAGGTAAAGGAGAAAATACTGCAAGAATCCAGAAAGAAACAATTTAAATAATGAGGTGACACAGTCAGGATTACACAGGATTTAGCAGCTTCTATATTAAAGGATCAGAGAGCCTGGAATATGATATTCCAGAAGGCAAAGGAGCTTTGATTACAACCAAGGATTAACTACCCAGCAAAATGAGCATAATCTTTCAGGGGAGAAGATGGACATTCAATGAAATAGGGAACTTCCAAACTTTCCTGATAAAAAGACCAGAGGTCATGTATCTTTACGGCATTTAGAAGACATATACATAGACAGAGGATGTGGGTATAAGTTGAATTTGATGTAATGATAAAAAATGATTAAGGGGTGAAAAAAGGATTGTACTGGGAGAAGAACAAAGGAGGAGGCAGAAAGGGTAAATTGCATCACAGGAAGAGGCACAAAGACCTATTACAGCACAGGAGGAAAAGGAGCGAGGCAAGCATTATTTGAACCTTAGTCTCATCAGATTTGACTCAAAGAGGGAATAACATACACTCTCAATTGGGTATAGACATCTATCTTACCCTATAGGAAGTAGGAGGGGAAAGGGAAAGAAAAGGGAGGGGAACTGATAGAAGAGAGGACAGACTGAGGGAGGTGGGGGTCAGGAGCAAAATACTGGTGAGGAGGGAAAGAGAGAAATGAGAGAGAAAAGCATAAATGGTGGGGAGAATAGGATGGAGGGAAAGACACAGTTAGTAATTACAACTGTGAATGTGAATGGGATGAACTCTCCCATATGGAAGTGGATAGCAGAGTGGCTTAAAAACCATAGTCTTACAATATGTTGTTTACAAGAAACACATCTGAAGCAGAGAGACAAACATTAAAGGTAAGAGGCTGGAGCAGAATCTATTATGCCTCATCTGAAGAAAAAAATAAGCAGGGGTAGCTATCCTGATCTCAGACAAAGCAAAAGCAAAAACAGATCTAAGTAAAAGAGATTAAGAAGGAAACTACATCTTGCTAAAAGGTACCACACACAATGAAGATATATCAATACTAGAAATATACAAAACAAGTGGTGTAACATGTAGATTCTTAGAGGAAAAGTTGAGTGAGTTAAAGGAAGAAACAGACAGCAAAACTATACTAGTGGGGGACCTCAAGCTCCCCCTCTCAGAACTATATAAATATATCACAAAATAAACAAGAAAGAAGTTAAAGAGGTGAATAGAATTTTAGAAAAGTTAGATATAGTAGACCTCTGGACAACACTGAATGGGGATAGAAAGGAATAAACCTTTTTCTCAGTGGTACATGGCACCTACACAAATATTGACCATGTATTAGGGCAAAAACCTCACAATCCACAGCAGAAAGTCAGAAATATTAAATGCATGCTTTTCAGATCATGATGCAGTAAAAATTTCATGTAATAAAGGGCCATGGAAATATAGACTACAGATTGATAGGAAACTAAATAATCTAATCCTAAAGAATGAGTGAGTCAAACAACAAATCACAGACACAATCAATAACTTCATTGAAGAGATTGATAATAATGAGACAATATATCAAAACATATGGTCTGCAGCCAAAGCAGTTCTTAGTGGAAATTTTATATCTCTAAATTCTTATGTGAATAAAATATAAAAAGAGGAGGTCAATGAATTGAGCATGCAATTTAAAAAGCTAGAAAAAGAACAAATTAAAAATCCTCAATTAAATACCAAATTAGAAATTCTGAAAATCAAAGGAAAGATTAATAGAATTGAAACTAAGAAAACTATTCAAACAATAAATGAAACTAAGACTTGGTTTTATGGAAAAAACAATAAAATAGATAAAATGTCGGTTAATTTGATTAAAAAATAAAGAAGAAAACCAAAATGAAAAGGGTGAATTCACCACCAATGAAGAAAAAATTAAACAATGACTGAGAGCGATTTTGTCTAACTGTATGCCAGTAAATCTGATAATCTAAGTGAAATGGATGAATATTGACAAAAATATAAATTGCCCAAATTAAAAGAAGAGGAAAAGAAATTGAAAAAATTTCAGAAAAAGAAATTAAACAAGTCATCAATGAACTCCCTATGAAAAAATCTCCAGGGTCAGATGGATTTATGAGTGAATTCTGCCAAACATTTAAAGAACAATTAATTCCAATAATATATAAACTATTTCAAAGAATTTCATAGGACTCCTTCTTTGTCTATTTTCCCAAATATAAATATATAAATATATTTATAATATAAATAATAAATATAAATATAAACTATTTGGGAAAATAGGCAAAGAAGGAGTCTTATGAAATTCCTTTTATGATACAAATAAGGTGCCGATACCTAAACTGGGAGGAGCCGAAGCAGAGAAAGAAAATTATAGACCAATTTCCCTAATGAATTTGAATGCAAAAAATTTTAAATAAAATATTAGTAAAGAGATTACAGCACCTAATCACGAGGGTAATACACTATGACCATGTGGAATATATACCAGGAATGTAGGCTTGGTGAAATATTAGAAAATCAATCAGCATAATTTACCATATCAATAGCAGAATTAATAGAAATCATATGATTATCTCAATAGATTCAGAAAAAGCTTTTGACAAAATGCATCACCCATTCCTATTAAAAACACTAGAGAGCATAGGAATCAATGGAGTTTTCCTTAAAATGATAAGTAGCAGCTATATAAAACTATCAGCAAGCATTATCAGTAATAGAGATAAACTAGAAGCATTTCCAATAAGATCAGGGATGAAATAAGGATGTCCATTATTGCAGCTATTATTAATATTGAACTAGAAATGTTAGTTTTAGCCATAAGAGAAGAAAAAGAAATTGAAGGAATTAGAATAGGCAATGAAGAAACAAAACTATCACTCTTTGCAGATGTATGAAAGTATACTTAGAGAATCTTAGAGAATCAATGAAAAAAACTACTTGAAATAATTAACAACTTTAGAAAAGCTGCAGGATATAAAATCATTGGCATTTCTATATATTACTAACAAAGCCCAGTAGCAACAGATAGAAAAAGAAGTTTCATTAAAAGTAACTGTAGACAATATAAAATATTTTGGAGTCTACTTGCTAAGACAAACCCAGAAACTATATGACTAGAATTACAAGACACTTTTCACACAAATAAAGTCAGATCTAAATAATTGGAAAAACATCAGTTGCTCATGGGTAGGCTGAGCTAACATTAAAAAAATGACAATTCTACCTAAATTAATTTACTTATTCAGCACCACACCAATCAAACTACCAAAAATTATTTCATAGATCTAGAAAAATAATAACCAAATTCATCTGGAAGAACCAAATGCCCAGAATATCAAAGGAATTAATGAAAACAAATGTAAAGGAAGGCAGTCTACCTGTCCCAGATCTTCAATTGTATTATAGAGCAGCAATCATCAAAACTACTTCATACTGGCTAAGAAATAGTGGGGTGGATCAATGGAATAGGTTAGGTACACAAGACAGAGTAGTCAATGACTATAGTAATCTCCTGTTTGATAAACCCAAACACTCCAGCTTCAGGGATAAGAACTCACTATTTGACAAAAACTATTGGGAAAACTGGAAAACAGTATGACATAAACTAGGCATAGTCCAACATCTTACATTGTATAACAAGATAAGGTCAGAATAGGTACATGATTTAAACATAAAGGGTGAGACTATAAGCAATTTAGGAGAGCAAAGAATAGTTTACCTGTCAGATCCATGTAGAAGAGAAGAATTTTTGACCAAACAAGCAATAGAGAACATTATGAAATGCAAAATGAATATTTTTGATTACATTAAATTAAAAAAGCTTTTGGACAAACAAAGCCAATGCAAAGAAGGGAAGCAGGAAGCTTGGAAACAATTTTTATAGCCAATGTCTTTGATGGTGGTGTAATTTCTCAAATATATAGGAGAGTCAAATTTATAAGAATACAAGTCATTCCCCAATTGATAAATAGTCAAAGGATATGAACAGGCAGCTTTCTGATGAAGAAATTACAGCTATCTATAATCATATGAAAAAATGTCCTAAATAACTATGATTAGAGAAATGCAAATTAAAACAACTCTGAGGTACCACCTCACATCTATCAGATTGGATGATAAAACATGAAAATGATAAATGTTAGAGAAGATGTGGGAAAACTGGAAGACTTATGCATTGTTGGTGGAGTTGTGAAATGAGCCAACTATTCTGGAAACCAATTTGGAACTATGCCCAAGGGCTATAAAACTGTACATATCTTTTAATCCAGGAATATGACTATTAGGTCTGCATCCCAAAGCAATAAAAAAGGGAAAAGGACACACATATACAAAAATATTTATAGCAGTTCTTTGTTATGGCAAAGAATTGGAATTTGAGTGGATGCCCAACAATTGGGGAATGACTTGTGTTATGTGAATATGATGGAATACTATTATTCCATAAGAAATGGTGAGCAGGTGGATTTCAGAAAAAAAAAAAACTTGGAAAGACTTGTATGAACTGATGCTGAGTGAAGTGAGCAGAACCAGGAAAACATTGTACACAGTAACAGCAACATTGTGCAATTCCTGACTTTGTTAGACTTAGATTTTCTGAGCAATGCAATAATCTAAGACAATTCTAATAAACTCATGATGGAAAATGCTATTGACATCCAGAGAATGAACTATGGAATCTGAATGCAGATTGAAGCACACTATTTTCTCTCTCTCTCCTTTTTTATTTTTTTCTTTCTCATGGTTTTTCCCTTTTGTTCTGATTCTTCTTTCACAACATGACCAATGTGGAATTATGTTTAATATGATTGTACATGTATAGCCTATATCAGATTGCTCGCCATCTTGGGGAGGTGGAAGTGGAAGAAGTGGGGAAATTTAGAATTCGAAATCTTATAAAAGTGAATTTGGAAAACTAAAAATAAATTAATAAAAAAGAAAAAATGTTCTATATGGCAGAGGCAGAAGTGACTAAAATATTCAACTCATTTGACACTTTGAAGATCTCTTTATTTGTGATGTGCATTTGAGGCACATCACAGAACAACTAGTCTGACCCACTAATTTTCTAGGAAAGAGATTCAGAGAAGTTAAGTGACTTGCTCAATGTCAAACTGGTAAGGAGAGCCAAGTAATAAAATCACCATTTGAATTCAGGTCCTCTGACACCCAACCCAATGCTCTTTTCGCTGCACTGCATACTACCTCTACTGACTGAATTCCCAACAGCTGTATGACTTGGTAGGTTGTCTTTTGAGAGTTGGTGTGGCCAAAAAAAAAATATCTCATACCCAAACTAACCTATTGATGATCAACTTAGCAGTATTCTTGAGAGCAGACATTCTACTGGAATAATTATGGAGAACCATACATTTCACAATGAGAAGTTAAAAATAATTGAGAGATCCTAAATATTTCAATGCAATGTTATAATATGTCCTTAGGAACACTAACTAAAATAATAGAATTCACTTCATTGCTTTATGAGGGGAAAAAAAGGATAGTGATATTTATAGTATCCTAGCAAATCATATTACAATTAGCAAGTACAAGGGATTATCTTAATTCTATGCTGTATGTATGCCATGATTCTATATGAAAAATTTTGTCTTTTTGTGGGTGGAAGTGATTGAACAAACCATGGAATCAAAAAGGATAGCTGTTTAGAAGCCCTTCCAACAACATGAAGCCAACAGTAAGGTTTTGCTACTTAACAAAATGTCACGGCACACTGTACAATTGCTATTCTATTGCTAGAAGCCTTCACATATAGGTCAGATCCTAGTTATTTAAGACACATTTTGAGCCTGTGACAGCAAATTCAAGCAGTTGGGATTTAGGGAATAGCAGCAGTATGACTAACTCTTGTTGATTTCACTCAGTATGAAAAGTATTTTGAGAAAAAGTTCCAGTTCAGTTTTAACTATGTTTAGGTGACTAAGACTATCTGCTATTACACTTGCAAAAACTTTCAAGATTATATATATACATACATATTCTAATATATGCAAAGAAATCCATATGTATATATACATATATACAATTACTTGAGAAGAGGAATCAACATTTTTGTACATATGTGTGCCATGGACAGTTTTGAAACTGGTGAAATCTATGATTTAGTGATCATAATGATTTAAATGCATAAAATAAAATAGGATTATAAAGGAAACAAATTTCTTGGAAAATACATGAGAGAGAGAGAGAAAGAGTTTATAGACCCCAGATTAATTACTGATACTTTAGAATCTTTCAACATATATGCATTTATAAATTCTGAAAATTATCTTTTATACTAAAGTTTTAAATTTTGCATATATGTATATACATAAAGATACAATATTTATATAGCACTTACTATGTGCCAGACACTGTGCTAAGCACTTTACAATTATTATCTCATGTGATTCTCAAAACAACCTTGGGACATTGGAGCTATTGTTGTTTCTATTTATAGTTGAGGAAACGTAGGCAAAGCAAGGTTAAGTGACTTGTCCAGGGTCACACAGCTAGTAAATGTCAGAGGCCAGATCTGACTTCAGGTCTTCCTGACTCCAGGCCCAGTGCTCTTTTCATAATTTATTATTTTATGTATGTATCTATGAACATACATACATATATACAGCCACACTCTATCTATTATATCATTATGCCTCTTGCTATCTTATTATGTATTCATGTCTTTCTGTAATGGAAAAAGACTCAGTCTCATGAAATCTTGGTTTAAACCCTGGTTTTCATAGTCAGTCAGTCAATAAATATTTATTAAGCACTTCCTGTGTGCTAAGCAAACACAGCTAAATGGCTCAGTGGATAGAGTACTGGGCCTGGAGTGAGGAAAACTTAAATTCAAATCTAGGTTTAGACACTTATTAGCTGTGTGACCTTATACATATATATACATACATACATATATATATGTATATATACACATATGTGTGTGTGTGTATCTTTGACAAGAAACCCCCATAGACAGTATGATTCATAGGGTCATGAAGAGTCAGACACAACTGAATGACTGAACAACAACAACAATGTGCTAGGCACTGTGCTAAGTATTAGGGATACAATGAAAGGCAAAAGACAAGAAGCAGTGGTGGTGAAAACATGGAAACAAATATATACAAATAACATATATATACAGGATCAATTAGGAATAACATGCTTAACATCACAACATCCTAGGTTATAAATCTCTAAGACCGTAAGTTTCAAAATAGTATGGATGTGAATTAGTAGAGGGAGCTATCTGTGCTGATGAAATCACCAGTTGAAACAAAATCAAAACAAAAGAAAACAATATCATGAATATACCTCCCTGAAATCATAGTCAATTGTATCCTCATCCTGTAGATGTGATTTGGGGTTTTAAAAGGTTATGCCAGCAGACATAAGCTCTAATAGTTTCTAGAGAGGATCAGCACTGAATTAGCTAGAGAGTGAAGACTGTTCAGCCTCAGCAACATTTAAATATTATTTATTAGAAAGGTTATCATCTAGATTGTTGAATAGAATACCTAAACCAACAAAATTTCATATTCTTTAAGGGTTGATGACTTTGATATAAGGCTAAAGTACTGGACTGGCAGTCAGGAAAACCTAGAATTAAATCTCGCATTTGGCACTTACTTGAATATGAATGGTGAAGTATTCCACGTCAGAGGTGTCAGGCTATATGTGACCCTTAAGACTTCCAAGTGTGGCTCAAATAAGATTAAAATGTAATTGTAAACTATATTATGCTGAAATGAACCAAAGATAATAACCAATATCATTAAAAAAATTGATATGCTCCAAATGCCCTATCATCCAAATTCATAAAGAAAACATTGTTTGAACTTTCAGAAATAATAGGTAGTAACACAATAGTGACCCGAAGACTTTGATTTTCTCTCTGTTTGGAATAAGTCCAGTAGAAAGGCAAGCAAAAGGAAAATATGGAACAGAACAAACTGGTGCAGGGACCACAAGCAAAAGATACAGACTTCAACACACGTTTAACTGTGAAGTTTAAGTAATGGGTGGGTCAAAGAAAAAAATCATAGAAACAATTAACAGCTATGTAAAAGAAAATGATAATGATGAAATAACATTTTCTGAGTTGCAGCTAACATAGCCCTCAGAGGGGAAATCACATCCTTATTAGCTTACATTAACAAAAGAGAAAAAAGAGAGGATTGATTAATTGAATAGATATTTTAAAATATTAGAAAACCGATAAATAAACAAACCTAAAATTAACACAAAAAGGGATATTAAATATTAAAGGGGAAATAGAAAATATTGGAAGCAAAGAAAAACTATAGAAATGATAGATAAAACTAAAAGATGGTTCTTTGAATAGACTAATAAATTTTGCAAACCCTTACCTGATCTAATTAAAAAGAAGAGAGCAGAAAATCATCCATAAAATAGCAAATAAGCAAGTTGAAATCACAGCAAAACAAGAAAAAATGAGAATAATGGAAGATATTCTAAACAATTACTTGCTAACAAAACTTAGAACATAAAATAAGGAGTAATACCTACAAAAACATAACATACCAAAACTAACTGAAGACACTAAATAACCCAATATCAAAAAAATAGATCTAGTTATAAAGAAACTGCCAAAGGGAAGAGGGACTCTTAGTTCTAATGGAGAGTCTAAAAGAGAGTTACATCAAAATTTTAAAGAAGTTAGTACCTATAACTATAAATTATTCCCCAAATTTGAGAAAATAAATACCAGAATCATTTTATGAGATAAATATGATCTTAATTTCTAAACAGATAAGAGATAAAATATGGTATGACAACTATAGGCTATTATCATTAATAAAAATTGACTTGGAAATTTTAAACAAAATCCTATCAGATTATAGCAATTTATCCAAGAAATCATTCATTAATCAAGTGAGACTTACACCAGGCATGCAAAGCTGCTTCAACATTAGGAAAACAATCAACATTTTTAATTGTATTAAAAATCCAAGCATCCAAAAACTACATTGCTATCTCAATAGACCCAGGAAAAATCTTCAACAAAGTGCAACACTCATGTTAAAAAACAAAAACAAAATCTATGAAGTATAGGCATGGGGAGTGGGGAGGTACTTTTTAAAATATCATTTTAAAAAATCTATCTAATACCAAACTAGATAATTTAAAAGTTTCTAGTAAGTATGAGAGTGAAGCAAACAACAATAAGACTAAAAAAAGAAATTAAAGGAATATAGATAGGTAAAGAGGAGATACAACTATCCCTGCTTGCTGAAACTATTGTTGCTGTTGGTCACCCTTCATTTTCAAAGAGGATTGATGACATCACAATATTGGGGTCAGTGTACAATGTATTCAGCTGTGGCTGATCAGTCCAATACAAGTTCAGAAGGCTCTACCACAAATTGGGCACAAGTGGTCTATTAGAACATTTGGGATGCAGATATCTCTGGATTTCCTTACCTTTGTTCTATTGGGATTCTTCTTTGCTCATGAAGTGCAGTGCCTTCTTTGATGTAGGCACACCATACTGGATGGTCCTGTGTCAGCTTCTGTCATGTTTCACAAACAATAATTCTTCAAAGATACCTTGTAAGTGTTCTTGTGCCACTTCTGACCACTGTGTGAACACTTCCCTTGTGTGAGTTCTCTGAAAATAGTCTTGTAGGTAAGCATGCAGTTGGCATTTGTGTTATGCGGCCAAGGCCACTGGAGTTGCCCTTTCTACAGCAGAATTTGAATATTTGGCAGTTTAGCTTGAGAGAGGACCTTATGTTGCCAGATAATCTTTGGAATCTTCCTAAGACAATTCAAGTGGAACCAGTTCAGTTCTGTGCTATGGCTCTGATTGATTGCCCAGGTTTCACATTCATACAAACAGTGAATTTAGCACAAATGTTTAGTAGACTTTCAGTTTGGAAGGCAAACTAATAACTCTTCTCTCCCACACTATGTTTTGGAGGCTCCCCAATGCAGGGCTAGCTCTGGTAATGCATGCATCAACCTCATCATAAAGTGGAAGGATAGGTAGTATGTGACCTTCTGTTCCTAGATGATTGTGTACCCAGTGCAGCCTCTCAGGCTGAGGTACAACTAAGTAGGGATTGATTCTCAGCCACTTATGCTAATTGTGGCCTAATAGTCAACACCAAGAGAGCAGAGGTCTTCCCCAACCAGAGCTGCATTATCCATATGTGAAATCATTGGTCACAATAAATAGATAAATTCTGAATGCTTTGCATAAGTTTACTTACCTTGGCAGTATAGTTTTACTCTCCAGAGATGATATGATAGTTTACTTGGAAAATTCTAGAGAATCAGCAAAGATACCATTTGAGACAATTAATTGTTTCAGCAAAGTTGTAGCACACAAAATACAATATAATTCCTATCTGATATTAATTTATTAACATGTTTATAAAACCACATAAATGTGTTATCTTCTAAGTTAATATGTGACTTTTAGAAATTCTTATGTTTAGTGGCCTCTGTTTCTAAATTTAACACGACTACTCTAGATGTTCCAGTTAATAGCTAACATTGTGCTGATTGCATCAAACTGCATAACACTATAGAGGCTCTTAAATGACAGCCAAAATATGTTTTTTTGAATTGACCTAATCATCCACACTGGAAAAAAAGCAAGTGGATAAAGAATGCCTATTGTCAAGACTATGTTATGTAATTGTATAGTTAACGTATGGAGCTCACTCCGTTGTACACACATATTGCACAGACCTTGCAAGTGAACAATTAGTTGGACACAGCATTAATCATGAGGAGAGTAGACTGGATTGTTGTTGTTGCTCAGTCATTTTTCAATCATGCTCAACTCTTCATGATCCCATTTGGGGTTTTCTTGACAAAATGGTTTGCCATTTCCTTCTCCAGACCATTTTACAGTTGATAAAACAAAGGCAAAATGGATTAAGTGACTTACTCAGGGTCACATGACTAGTAAGTTTCAGAGGTCAGATTTGAACTCAGGAAGATGAGTCTCCTTGACTGTAGGCCTGGTTCTCTATCCACTGTGCCACCTAGACGCCCTATCCATTATAAGATAGTATGGCATAACGGATAGAAGGCCAACCTCTTAGTCAGGAAAGCCTTCGGTTGAGTGGCCCTGGGCAAGTCACTCAACACCTCAGCAATTCCCAGATACTATAAGCTTCATAAATAGGGCTGTGTAGAGTCAGGTATATCAGCACACCCTGGGAAAGTACTTCTATTTTTTTTTTTTGCTATTTTTCACCAGCCTGCATTATTGACTTCTCCATCATGCCCCAGAAACAGTTCATTATTGAAGATCACTTCAGCCCTGCAATTCACACCTTGGAAATAACCTCTGCCTCTGAAGTCCCTCCCTCTTATTGCATAGATCTTCTTGCTCAGGCAATCTCTTCATTTCTCACCAGGCTGCAGTCCAGACTTCCCATTCCCTTTCAGCTTTCTTTTATGTATTATCTTCCCCTATAAAAATATAAACTCTGTGAGGACAGGGACTGTCTTTCTTTTTGTTTGTATTTCTATTCCCAGTGCTTGACACAGTATGCAAAACATATTATGCACTTATAAATTTTTTGACTGATTGATTGCCCTGAGGGAAAAGGGAAAACCTAATAGAATTGCTTCCCCAGTATGTGCTTACATTCTGAAGCCTATGGTTATAGAACAGATGGGGCTGATCTGCTTTTTTAGAAACAGTTCCCACTATCAATGAAATTACAGGTCCGGTCATAAATAATTTTAGTCACTCAATAAAGTATTTATTAAATGCTTTCTCTGTGCCGGTCACGCCGTGCACTCTCCTCCTAACAGGAGCAGGCTGCCAGGGTCATACTCACCAGTCCTCAGAGCCCACCCGGATAAACACAGAGACGAGCCGATAGGGAGGTGCAAGCACTCGAACTTTATTCAGAGACCATCACAGCAAGGCCAAGCAGGAAAGCACAAGCAGGAGCAAGAGAGTGAGCTCCAACCCCTACTGCCCCTTATATACCTTCCTAGCTTCTCCTCCTCAGCCCGCCTACTAGTGATTGATTGTAGGATCAGATACCGAAGAGGATGTCTGGGGTTAGCATTGCACCAAGGGAGAGGACGTGACAAAGGAAGCTAGCCCAGATACTGGAAGGAGGCGTCTGGGGTTAGCGCTGCACCAAGGGAGAGTATGTGACAAAGGAAGCTAGGCCCAGATACAGGAAGGAGATGCCTGGGGTTAGTGCTGCACCTAGGGAGAGGACTAGACAAAGGGAGCTCATTCTCTGCCATCCCACTCCCACGTGGCACAGCCCCCTAACTCAGGAGCACATGCTCCGGCTACTTCCCCGTATCCTGTTCCTATCCCAGTTCACCACAACTCCACATGGCACAGCCCCCTGCCTCGGGAGCGTGAGCTCTGGTTACTTCCTAACATCCTGTCCCTGCCCCATCTTGCCACAACCCCCACGTGGCACATAGCCAACATCAGACAATCCCTCACATTTCTCTATGTCAGATACTGTGCTAATAGAGGTGTTATGAGGAAAGGCAAAAATGCATTCCTTGCTTTCAAGGGGATCACTGTCTTTTCTTTCTTATTTTATTTTATTTTTTATTAATTTATTTATTTTTAGTTTTCAACATTCACTTCCATAAGCTTTTGAGTTTTAAATTTTCTCCCCCTCCCTTCCCATCTCCCTTCCCAAGACAGTGTGCAATCTGATATAGGCTCTACATATACATTCCTATTTAACATATTTTCACATTAGTCATGTTGTAAAGAAGAATTAGAACCAATCAGAGAAACCATGAGAAGAAACAAAACAAAATGGAAGAAAAAAAAAAGCAAATAATATGCTTTGATCTGCATTCAGACTCCATGTTTCTCTCTGGATGTGGATGGCATTTTCCATCAAGTCTTTCGGAAATGTCTTAGATCCTTGTATTGCTGAGAAGAGCTAACTTTATCAAAGTTAGCCATCACACAATGTAGCTGTTACTGTGTACAACATTCTCCTGGTTCTGCTCACTTCATTCAGAGTCAGTAAGGGATCACTTTCAAGTTGGAAAGACAACATGGAAATAACAATATCACCATGAAATATAATTCTTTGATCAAGTAGAAAAAGCCACAATCACTTTGTTTTGTGGAAAGATGAGACAATAAGAGGAGTTACTAAAGAAACCTCACCCCCAAATTATATATCTGCATAGAAACCATTTCCAATAATAAGGAAGAATTGCAGGTAGTATAATTATCTATGATTATATTAAATTCATTCAATTCAAAATTCAATGAGTAAAATAAAATGTCTTAAATTTAATAAAATAAAGTGAATGCCTTATGTGTATAACTCTATTGTGAATTTGGTATTATGCATTGTAGATCACAAACTATTAATACAAGAACATTCAAAGTCATCTAGACAGTTCCTTCATCTTACAGATAAGGAAACTGAAACCCTGAAATATTAAATGAGTTGCTCAAGGTCAAACAACTTGACCTGAAACCTTATGCAAAACCTTGTTCTTTCAAAGGTATGCTATACTTGCTACTGGTTCATCCATTACCAATATGATTTGAAATGAACAGACAAACTTCCTCAACAGTGTCTCTGCTTTTTGCATTTAAATTTCTATTATTTGTGGAAGTGTTAGATGAAGACAGGAAAAGATTGAAACAGAGACACCTGATCTTTGTCACCAAAAGCAGAAGTATCAAAAGCAAAGTCCTTAGTGCTATTGTTTTATTTTAGAATTGCTCTACATAAAGAGAGCTTTCATTTTGACAGATATATTTTCTACCAGAAAGGAGAAAGATAGATTATGATTAGCAGTTTCCCATCACAAAATATGTTATATTTGCAAATTGTAATACTATTACTGACAAAGCCTCATAATTTAATAAAAAAGAGATAGTGATTCCATACCTCCAACTATTACTATCACATTTAGGCATCCATAATGTTTTCTGTGCAATCATTAAAAGCAGAGTAACGGCAATATTTTAGCCATCTCAATACATAGAATATTTCTATTACTTGGGCTAGAGAGTGTTTTCCGTGGATGATTGGTTGACAATCTCCAAATGATAATTTTAGGTCCTAAAGAATTAAACACAGGTCTATTTTTATGAGGTGGGACAGATTGGAAACCATTCTTTGTGCTTGTTCTGGTGAAATTGGAAATGAGAGAAATGTATGTCATATGAGGGACAAGTGTCATGAAGCCCATCTGAATTATCCTTCATCCCCTCTTTATAGCCTAGTGTTTCGCTATATCCATTTCCCTGGCAGTATTGCACCAATCAAAAACAAGTTATTGACACTTATATCTCACACATAAATCAGACCAGGCAGACAGAGTAAAGAAGGTGGTTTCCAAGAGACTGGATGATGGAGTAGAATAATGCATTTTTTTTACCTTTAGGATATCACTTTAATATGATCCAGAAACAATGGCAGAAAATCATTCCAATTAAATGGTCTTAAAATAAGATATAAAGTAAATGTGGGTGATCTCATTCTGTCTTGTGTGTCAAGAGTTGACAACATAAAATTGAGCAGAAATAGTTTAAATTTAGCAGTACCTGCATACATGTACAAGGGCTCAGTGTAGAAATTGGATTTGCTTCAGTGGAGTCAATTAAGAAGGACTCTCAACAAGGAAGGGTTGAAGTGCACTGACAGGGCACTGAAAATTTGGCTGCTTTTGATTGGCACTAACTTGGGCACAAATAAAGCAAGGTATTCTGACTTCTGACACTTGTTATCTTCATTTGAGAAATTATACTAATGGATAAAATGATAATAATAAACTGACCCATTCCCCTCCCCTCAAAAGGTAAAGGTAGCAAAATAGACACATCATACAGATATTAGCTACCAGACATTTGCCTCAGCTTTATTCTCACCAAACTGGTTTATTGTAGAATAATATCTTTAACAGAGTTCTTTCATTCTGGCTCTACAGTCTTCACCCAAGATTTTATTTATGTGGAGTATTCATATTGTTTGTTTACTGCTATAAATGATTGAAAACTATCTAGGTAGAAAACTTTAATATTTCTTCTACTTTTAAAAAGAAATTTTCACTGAAAACCTATAGCTTTAATGTTGCAGAGTTGCATGAGTGTGATCTTAATTTCTCCTCTGTTTCTCTTCCCTTTCCTGCCCCCCTCCCCTGCCCTGCCCCCTGCTTACCTCTTTTATTCCCATTCCTTCCTTTCCCCTTTCTTTCACTTCCCTTCTTTTTCTTACTTTTAAGACTGGGTCTCCCTATTTTTTTTTTGGTTGGGCAAAGGGGGTTAAATGACTTGCCCAGGGTCACACAGCTACTAGGTGTTGTGTGTCTGAGGCTGGATTTTAACTCAGGTGGTCCTGACTCCAGGGCTGGTGCTCTATCCACTGTGCCACCTAGATGCCCCTGGGTCTCCCTATTTTTGTAGGCTGGAAGTGAAGCACCCATGGACTAAATCCTACTGATGATTGGCATGAAAGTTTTTCTATATCTGACCTGAGTCAGTTCACCCTTTCTTAGGCAACCTGGTAGCTTTTTACTTCTGAGGGTTCATCATAGTGGTGAAGGACTTAGGTCACATACCTAATAAGTTTTAGACTTATAGAAGCTCAGAACTTCTGATCTCAAGTAGTCAATCAATCTTAGTCAATCCTCAGTGTCAGGGATTACAGGTTTCTACAATTCCCAGACTACTCTGGTGTCTTGATCTCATGGTGGGGAATGAAAGATCTGGTAGATCCCATAAAGCTGGGAAAGTTTCAAGTATCTTTATGACAGATAGGACATTCTCTGAGAATAGCCTGTCATCCAAGGACCAATTACATTTAATTTGGCAAGCATTAATGAACCTACTATGTGTAAGGTTTCATACTGGACTCATGGAATATGAAGGGGAAAAAATGAAAACAATCTCAGGCTCCAAGCTCAGAGGTTCATTACTAGAAGGCTAGCAACCAGATGATGGATTTTTATGGTCTTGGAAACTCAGCAAAGACTCTCTAATATGGCATGGAGGAATTTTTGGTTATTCTGGAGGAATTTCTCTCAATGATAATTCCTCTTTTGAGGTATTGATGTTATAAGTGGAAAGCAATTAGATAGCATGCATGCATAAAAATAGGCAAACCCAAAACAGATTATTTTTGAGATACACTTCATTCATCACAACCTTATTATGAAAGGTTGTTTTGGT
Organism: Vombatus ursinus; assembly: GCF_900497805.2. Classification (NCBI taxonomy): domain Eukaryota; kingdom Metazoa; phylum Chordata; class Mammalia; order Diprotodontia; family Vombatidae; genus Vombatus; species Vombatus ursinus. The sequence goes on along the minus strand of NW_020954604.1, from coordinate 1,783,324 downwards.
TTTGTCATAACTTTATGCCACCTAAATTGGTACATCCTATTCACCATTTCCTTGTAAGCATTAGTAAACAAGAGAAGGCCAGGAGGGGCCTGTAACTGTCCAGGGTGCTGAACCAAAGAATATCTAGGTGAAAGTTTTACACTTAAGACTTCTGTAGCAGCAGTAACATCTTTGAATCTTCATGATTCTGTGACTGTAAAGAATAATGATATTCTGAAGAGATCATTCACCCTCCCAAAACCCTTATATAAATTCTTATCATGAAGTTCTTCAATGTGTTGGGTGTGCAGTTGAATAAGTGGAAAGGAAAATCAAATTGATAGTCTACTATGCACCCTGAGACCCTCAATTCTTGTTTAGGAGATGGTAGTGTGTATCATCATGGGTACTCTGAAATCATGGTTGATCACTGCATTTATCATAATTCTTGAGTCTTACACAGTTGTTTGTCTTTACAATTTATTATTACTTTCTTGGTTCTGCTTATTTCGCTCTGTATCAATTCATAAAGTTTCTCCCAAATTTCTATAAAACCATACCTTTCATTATGTCATAAAGCATAATAGTATTCTATTATATATACCATAATTTAATCAACCATTTTCCAATTGATGGGGACCTTCTTAGTTTCTAATTCTTTGCTGTCATGAAAGGAACAATATTGTAATACTGAAAAATGTTGTTATATTTTTGCATAGAAGGATTCATTTTTTCTTGATTTCCAAGAAGTATAGACCTAGTATTAGTATTGCTTGGTCAAAGGGTATGCACAGTTTAGTAACTATTGTTTTCTAGAATGGTTATATCAATTCACAGCTTCACCAATAGTGTGTTATTAATGTAACCCTTTTTTTCCCATAGGCTTTCTAGCATTTGTCATTTGCCTTTCTGTCAACTTTGTGAATCTGAGGAGTGTGAGATCAAACTTCAGAAATGTTTTAATTTGAATATCTCTGATAATTAGTGATATTGAGTGTTTCTATGTAACTATAGATTGAATTTATTTCTTGTAAAACTGATGGTTCATACCCTTTAACCATGTAGCCATTTTGGGATGTCTCATATTCTTATAAATTTGAATATATCCAAGAAATGAGACCACAATCAGACACATTTACTGAAAAGTCTCCTCCAGCTACCCTTTCCCTTTCAAATTTTTCCTGCATTGATTTTGATTCTGCAAAATCTTTTAAATTTTATGTAATCAGAATTGTACATTTCATTTTATTTTATCCTGTCTATCCTATATTTGGTCATGAACTCTTTAATTACCCAAGGATATGAAAAGTAATTTCTTCTGTGTTTGTATAATTTCTTCATATAATATTTTGCATCTAGATCATGTGTCAATTTGGGGCTCATCTTTGGGTGTTGGTTTATACTTAGTTTCTGTCAGACTTAATCTCAGTTTGCCCAATATTTTTCATTGAATATTGGGCCTCTACACCAGTCTCTGGGGTGTTTTGGTGTAAGAAATACTATGCAACCGTGCTTTTTTACTTTTGTATGTTTCTAATTGGTTCCAATGATCAACCTCTCTATTTCTTACTAGTACTAAATCTTTTGATGATAACTGTTTTATAGTGTAATTTCAAATCTGGTACTGCTAGTCCCCATCCTGTATAGTTTTCCCCCAATATTTTCCTTGAAATACTTGACCTTTCGCTCCTCCAAATGAATTTCATTATCGTTTCCTCCAGCCTTAAAAACTAATCCTTTGTTAGTTTGATCATTCAGGTAAAGTGATCATTTTTATTGGTTTACCTTACCATGAATAATTAATGTTTCCAATTAGTTAGGTAATTATTTCTGTAAAGAGTGTTTTTAGCTATTTTCATCTTGTTTCTGTGCATGTCTTGGTAAGTAGATGACCAAAACTATTTATATTCTGTTACATTATTATATAGGTTTAAAATTTTTATTTATGTATTTTGTTTTTTTATATTACCATATTTTCCTCAGTATCCCTCCTTCATCCTTCCCAAGAGAACCATCTCATATAAAATAGCATTTTAAAGACCAACAAAAGAGAAAGAAAAAGAAGAAGAAATCAGTGTAACTGATTGATAGCTGGAAGAAAATCTGAAAACATGTAGTTTACAACAATTGTATACTTTCCACCTCTCTAAATGGGTGACATGGAAGCATCTTCTCAAATTTCTCCTTTTGAGCTATGGCTTTTCTTTGTACTTTTGCAATGTTGATTTTTTTTTTGTTTTTGGTAGTTTTTCTTTACATTTCCATTGATATAATCTCTCTCTCTCTCTCTCTCTCTCTCTCTCTCTCTCTCTCTCTCTCTCTCTCTCTCTCTCTCTCCCCCCTCTCCTCCCCCTCTCTCTCTCCCTCTCTCTCTCTTTCTCTCTCTTTTTCTTCTTGACTCTATTTACTTCCTCTGCATTAGTTCATGTCAATCTTTCTATGCTTCTCTGTATTTATCATTTCAGATAACACAGTAATATTCCATTACATTCACATCCCAATTTTTTGCCCATTCCACAATCAATAGGCATCAGTTTTCTTTCCAATTCTTTGCTATCACAAAAGGTACTGCTACAAATAGTCCAATGTATGTAAAGACTTTCTTTTTATCAATTACCTCCTTGGGCTATAAGTCTAGTAATGAATCTCTGAGTCAAAGTGTATGGATATTTTAGCAATTTTATGTGAATTATTCCACACTGATTTCCAAGGCTCCACTACATACTAGAGTGAATGTCTCCCCATAACCTCTCCAATATGGACTATTCTTAGTTTTTCATCCTGGCCAGTTTGCAAGGTGTGAAGTAAAACCTCAGTTTTTTTTCTTATAGTTTCCTACCCCTCAAATTTTTAAAAATTTCTTGCCCTTTATGAGTGTGTTTTTTCTTGAGGCTGGGCTTTAAAGTCACCTCAGCCTCCTCCCACTCTGGGCAATTTTCATAGTTCACCATTTTCAGTTTCTGCCCCAAGCAACTTCTGAGAGAAAACAACTGTCCCCAGGTGGTTGCTGGGCTCTTTGCTTCATGTAGTGCCATGTAGCCACTCATGTGGATTCTACCCCAGTTCCCTCTCATCCTCATTTCTCTGGTTGAGGTTTGTTGTGGTATAGAGCACTGCTGTGCTGTTGTCATACCATAAATCAACTTCTACCTTTTGGTTTTCCATGACATTGAATAGAAGCTGGGTGCAGAGTGGAAGTCTTTTGCAAGCCTGTGAGTCTGTTGCTAGTAGGGGAAGGGATTCTGAGTGAGTGAATTAGGGCTTCTGGAACATTATTCTTGTCTGTTGTTAGTTCATTGGGTTTTTATCTCATTAAACTCTTGGTGTCCTAGACTTTAGAGACAAGTGAACTTGCTTTATCTCTTACACATGATTCCTATTTGGGAGAGGTTTGAGTGGTCATAAGGATAAGAGAAAGTGTCTAGTCCTCTATCCCATCACTCACAAGCCCCAGATGTTCTGTTATTTTAAATTAAATGTATCTTTCTACCCCTTCTTACTGTGTTTTGCTTACAATAGATAGAATTCTAATGACTTACTTTATATCTTGCTACTTTGATGAAGCTTTTAATCATTCCACTCTTTTTTTAAGTTTATACTCTAGGATTATCTAAGTAAAAAATTCTATCATCTTTAAAAATCAATAATGTTGGTATCTCTATGCATAGTCAATGACAGATGAGTTCCACTGATGCTTATGGAATAATTGTGTACTGAACAAAACTTGGAAAGTATAAATTAGAAGAGAAGTATTACTAGGCACCTAGGAGGCTCAGTGTATGGTACAATAGGCTTGAGATTATGAAGGCCTGAGTTTGAATCTTACCTCAGAAACCTACTAATTGTGAGATCTTACTCAAGCCACCTAACCTCTCTTAATTTCAGTTTTCTCATCTGTAAATAGGGATAGTATTAGCACCTATCTAACAGGAGTGTTGTGAGTATCAAACAGTATAGCATTTATAAATTGTTTGCAAACACTAAAATGTTATATAAATGCTAGCTACTAATACAACAATTTCTTTTCAAAATCATAGAATGCGAACACTCGAAGGCATCTCAGGTCATATTCCCTAACTCTTCTTCGTCAAAAGAGAGAACAGGTCTAGACAGGTGAAGTTATTCAACCATGATCAAAAAACTAGTTATTTACAGAGACAGAGGCTTAATTCAGTTTTTTCTTCATCCTAGACCACTATTATTTGCACTGTGCCATTTTTTTTCTCTAAGGAAGGAAAAAGAGGAGGGTTTTTTTTTTAGCTAAATGAAGCACTTATAAATCAAAGAAATAATTATGAGGATTACTTACTCATTCAACAAATATTTATTGAGAATATACTTACAAGACACTATGTTAAACACTAAAAGGAAGGAAAAAATAAATTACATATGCCCTACTCTCAAGATGCTTACCATCGGATGGAGGTATGTGATAAAATGGATAAAATCAATTTAACACAAAATAGTAATTTTATGCACAAGAAGACTATATAAAGCTATGAGAACAAATACTAAATCAATCACTGAGAGGATTAGCAAAGACTTCAAGTAAAATGTAGTATCTGAGTGAACTCTTGAGGGAATGATAAAATGTCAGCACGCTGAGATTTGGTGAGTACTAAGTTTTGAGAAGTTTTGTATCCTGTGGTTTGTAGTTCGGAGGGATACGTATACCCTCTCAGTGCTGATAGTAATTTGGAACTATCATGATTGATCTTTGAACTAGAAAGTGGACCTGAGTCATTACCAAGTGTTCTTAAAGGGACATCCACAGTGTTTGAGAAACATACAAGAAGAAGGAGTAGGAACTTCAAGAACTGAACAGCATCAGTGGGGAGACAGCATTCCTAACCCTGCTTAAGATTCAAAGAACTGAGCCAGAAAGAACCAGGAGCACAAGGGCAAAAAGAGAAAACAAGAACAGAAAGGAGAAAGTGCAAGGACTGAACTCCAGCACATAAGGGAGAGATCAAGAAGAGAGGCATCTTGGATCAGAAGACTGAGCTGAAGTTTCCAGTTACACCAAATTCTACAAGAGATGAAGAAAGTTAAAAAAAAGTGTTCTTTCTCCAACTTCTTCTCCCTCTGCCATTCCATTAAAAGAAATTGTAATATATTGAGTTTGTTACTTATAACAAAATATATCATGATTTTTGTCTCAAATGTGAAGAGGCCAGAGTTAGAGATAAATCAAAAATTAAATTAATGCACAAAATCAGACCTCTGTGTGAGTGTTAAGATTTTTTTAACCCCTAACTGGGGGCTCTGAGCTACTTTAATTTTAGTACTAACTTTTCATTTTATATAAAACTCATAAAACTATAGAGGAGGGAATGTTATGGACATTTGGACCATTATATTGTTTCTAGTTTTAAAAGGAAGTTAATATACTAATATATGCTTAGATTTCCTGAGAGAAGAAGATTATGAAAAAAGAGACTATAAACCCAAAAAAAGATCACCCTAAGCTACCCTACAGAGAGATAATTAGAAAGACCTTAGAAGGATTCTGTATTTCTTCTACCCAGCACTGAGAAGGGAACATAAAGAATCCTGTGTCTGCTGGCCAATTCTACGCCTTAATCCATAGCAACACCCACTGGTCTTTCATTAAAAATGATATGTTAAAATTGCTAAGGTAATTCCTGCTTTATTTCTGGGAGAAAGTCATATGTCTTTCAGAAATAAAGCAAGCCAGACTCAAAAAGAGAAGGCTAATGGAGTAAGTTACTTCTGCTTAAAGGGATCTTAACCCTTGAGCTCCAAGGCTACTTCCCATAAATTCATGCTTCAGATAATTGCTGAGACCATTAAGGACATTTGCTAATTATAAGTTACTTTTAAAATATCCATTTGAATCATTTCACAAATATAGGCTTTCTTGCTTTGAAAGGAAAAGACTATCTTTGATGTAGCAAAGATGGGTCAGATGCCTTTGATTAAAGGAAATATGCTGGAAAGAGAGAGAGAAGTGATTGGACCTTTTCTATTTGGCCAGGTAATTGTGTTAATGCAAGTTTTCTTTTATTCTGTGGGGTGGAGTTAAAGACTGAGACTGCTTGCTTCTGTCAACCAGGCTGATGATTTTACTTGCCTTGCAAGAATGCTTAGAATAAATAGCACATTTTGAAATAACAACAATAGCAACCCTCACAATAACAGATGATGATAACAACAATCTGGAATCAGAAGACCCTGGTCTGGATCCAAGGTTTGCCTGTTGCTACCTACTTGAACTATCTTGGGCAAGGTATTCAACTATCACAGAACTCATTTGTTTTTGTTTACTTGTTTGTTTGTTTTTCCTTCATCTGTGAAACTGCAAGTACTCAATACTTTGCAGTTTACAAGGCAATCTCTTGCCTCTCGTGGGTTTTGCAAATATAATAAGTCATGGAAAGAACTGTGCTGCCTGCTTCTGGTTAACCTGGTATACTAGCTAAGTGTCTGATTGTTTTAAAGATGACAAACTTCCTGAAGGCTTCAAGGCCATTTGTGACTCAATGATGATAGACCTGGATGTTTTGGGGGTGACTAAGCCATAGCTTTATTGGCCACTGCAAAGGAAACACTGATGACTCAGTGTACCTTCAAAAGGAAGTGACCCTTGTTTCTCTTTTCCTTTGTAACTATGAGACTTCATATGAGGGATTAAGGAAGGACAGTCCTTCATCATGGTATCATTTATACTTATTTGGACCCAGACAAAATTGGGCCTGTGACTACATCTTCAACTTAATGTTTCTTTGCAGGATCCTGGATGATTGAACATCTATCTTGAGATGAATGTGCCCAGGTTTTGAGGTAGGCCTGGAGATCTTGTATTCTCAGTCAGTGCTGGTTGCACTTTAGAAGGATTTCCTGAAACCAATCCCTAGACATGCCTATAGTCCTGAGGTTGAGGCCATTCTTCAGCTTTGCTGGCCAACAGACAGTTTTCTCAGGGGTCACAGTACAGAACAAAGGTTTAATGTAAAATGATTGTTCAGCTGTTCTAGCAAGTGCTTTAAATTTTAAGTTCTGTCTCCTGACAGAGGATAGCAGTAGTTATTACTATCTCTTGGCCCACCACTCTATCCATTGCTCCACCTAGATGTTCACCCTAGCATCTCTTTTTTTTTTGATAACCTCATGAAATAGACCATTATATGGAATCAAGGATATTGACTCGAATTGGCAAATAACTGGAGTCTAGCTAGTCTTAGAGCAAGGTCAGCTCCAAGAAATGGTGAAAATTATGAAAAATACACATTAAATATTTCTTCATTTTCTCTCAATTTTTTTCTTTTGCCTATGTTTTTAATGCCTAATGATATCATTCAGAAGGCCAGGGCTCTCCTCTAGTCAAAACTTATACTTCAGATTCCTAAGCCAACCAAGACAGGATTTCCAAGATTCTACTTAGTCAACTTGAAAAAAAATCCACACTAACGTTTTAGAGGGTCATAAAATTTGGAGCTAAAAGTCAATTTAGAGATTATTTATGTCAGTCCTCCTCTTTTTTTTCAAATGAGACAACAGAGACCCACAGAGGGAAAGTTTCAAAATAATATGGAAAGTAGCAGAGCTAGGATTTGAAGTACTGTCTCTTTTTTCAGAGTCAAATCTTTTCACTTCACCCCTCTGCTGTGTCTTTATTTAATAATCATTCATTCATCAAATAATCTCTAAAAGCAGCAGTTAGGATATCAGTAAGGCAGGTGCAAAAAACACTTTGTGAATCAAGGAAACATTCCTGTCCCCCTCTACTACTGAATAAAATAATATTAAATCACACCACAGAAATTGTCGCCTTTCCTGCTTATTTATAACATTTTCCTTGTGTTTCAAGAATTGAAGATTATTCAATTCACATTAGACTTAGAATCATATCTGCTGTTTTTCATTCAGAGAAATATAATAGAAAGACAGAAAAAAAACAGAAAAAAAAACATGTAGTATATAATGTTAGGAAGGAAATACCTAAAATATATGTGTGTGTGTATATGTATGTGTGTGTGTATTTATGTATGTATGTATGTATTACAAAATGCTTAAGGTATATTATCTCAATGTCTTAGAAAATTGAAATGGGTAACTGAAAATCAGGGGCAATTCAACATTTTCCCTTCCAGAATTGTCATACTTTCTGAACCTGAACTAAACTTCAGGTATAAAATAGGCAAGATTAAAGTTAAACTCTTGATGGGGAGTAAGGAGTTGATATGTATGTCTCAGATCATGTACCAAAGTGGCTTTTCATATTGATCAAAAGTGTGGTGAGACAAAATAGTAAGCCTTTATATTGGTACCCAAAGTCACCATGAATTTCACCTAGGTGACCTGTAGGGTCCATTCTAGTTCTGTCTTTGATGGTATGATGATAGAGCTATATGCCTTCTGGCAGAAAGAAAGATTCCTGATATTAGAGTCAGTAAAACTGCATCCAAATCTCAGGGTTTATGTTCACAAAGTGCCTAACTGTGATGAAGACATTTCAACTCTTTGAGTCTCAAATTCTCCATCTATACAAAAATAAAAATAAAATTTAGACCAATTGTCTCAAAAAGTTATTAGAAAAAAAGTGTATATAAATATATGTATGTATTGTTTGTATATATATATATGCATACATACGTACACATACATTTGGTTTGTTGTGTGCATATATGTATATGTGTGCATAAACACAAACCTGAACAAAACAAACAAACAAAAACTTGACAACAAAAACACACTATATATACTGTGTAAATCTTAAAGTGCCCTATAAGAAAGATGACATAATATACAGAAGGCTGTCTTTGAAAAACCTCTATTCAACCATAGACACACATTAACTGTGTGATGGGTGGGGATTCATTTAACTAGACAACTGAGACTGAAAGCTAATGAGTTGCTGATCTGCATGGGTCATTCAGACCTTGGGCACACAGCATCCTTGTAAAAACTCTTTGACTACTTAAAATCAGAGAGGATAAGTAATTTTCTGAACAATGTGATTTATGATATGTCCAAGATATATCTGGAACCCAGTTCTAGATATTCCCTCTAAATAATCCTATCTGATTGTGGTAAGATTCCTTCTATATCACCATCAGAAGTCCATTTTCTTTTTTTAATTAATTTTTTATTTTTAGTTTTCAACATGAACTTCCACAAGATTTTGAGTTCAAAATTTTCTTCCCATCTTTTCCCTTCCCCCACCCCAAGATGGTATGCATTCTGAGTACCCCTTATCCTAATCTTGCCCCCTTCCCCACTATTTTCCTGTAGGGTAATATAGATTTCCATACCCAATTGGGTGCATATGTTATTCTTTCCTTAAGCCAAATCTGATGACAATAAGATTCACTCATTCCCTCTCACCTTCCCCCGTTTACCCTCCACTGTAAAAGCCTTTTCTTGTCTGTTTTATGTGAGATAATTTATCCCATTCTACCTCTCCCTTTCTCCTTCTCTCCATATAATCCTCTCTCACCCCTTAATTTTATTCTCCAGCTATCACCCCTTCATCTTCAACTCACCCTGTGCTCTTTGTCTATCTATCTATCTATCTATCTATCTATCTATCTATCTATCTATCTATCTATCTATCTGTCTATGTACATACATACATACATATAATTTTTTTCCCTCCAACTACTCTAATACTGACAAAGGACTCATGAGTTACGAATATCGTCTTTCCATGAAGAATGTAAACAGTTCAACCTTAAAAAGTCTCTTGTGATTCCTCTTTCCTGTTTACCTCTTCACGTTTCTCTTGAGTCTTGTATCTGAAAGTAAAATTTTATATTCAGTTCTGGTATTTTCATCAAGAATGCTTGAAATTCCTCTATTTCACTGAATGTCCATTTTTCCCCGGAAGGATTATGCTCAATTTTGCTGGGTAGGTGATTCCTGGTTGTAATCCTATCTTCTTTGCCCTCTGGAATATTATATTCCAAACCCTGCAGTCCCTTAATGTAGAAGCTGCTAAATCTTGTGTTATTCTGATTGTGTTTCCACAATACTTGATTTGTTTCTTTCTGACTGCTTGCAAAATTTTCTGTTTGATCTGGGAACTCTGGAATTTGGCTACAATATTCCTAGGAGTTTTCAATTGGGGATCTCTTTCAGGAGGAGATAGGTGGATTCTTTCAATTTTTATTTTGCCCTCTGGTTCTAAAATATCAGGTCAGTTTTCCTTGATAATTTCTTGAAAGATGATATCTAGGCTATTTTTTGGATCATGCCTTTCAGATAGTCCAATAATTTTTAAATTCTCTCTCCTATATCTATTTTCCAGGTCAGTTGTTTTTCCAATGAGATATTTCACCTTGTTTTCTATTTTTTTCATTCTTTTGGATTTGTTTCACAGTGTCTTGATTTCTCATAAAGTCACTAGCTTCCAATTGCTCCATTCTAATTTTTAAGGAAGTATTTTCTTCAGTAAGCTTTTGGACTCCCTTTTCCATTTTGGCATTCCTTTCCTCATTGGCTTTTTGGACTTCTTTTGTCATTTGGGTTAGGCTATTTTTTAAGGTGTTATTTTCTTCAGTATTTTTTTTTTGGGTCTCCTGTTGACTTGTTTTACATGATTTTCTTGCATCACTCTCAGTTTTTCCTTCACTTCTCTTACTTGCTTCTCAAAATCCTTTTTGAGCTCTCCCATGGCCTGGGACCAATTCATATTTTTCTTGGAGGCTTTAGATGTAGGAGTTTTGATTTAGTTGTCCTCTTCTGGTTGTATATTTTGATCTTCTTTGTCACTAAAGTAAGATTCTATGGTCTGACTCTTTTTGCGCTGCTTGCTTATGATCCCAGCCAATTACTTTAGTTATAAACTCTTTGTTAAGGTAGGGGTCTGCTTCCTGTGTGGAAAATGTACTGTCCCAAGCTTCAGGGGTTTTGTGCAGCTGTTTTCAGAGATACTTCTAGGGACCTGTAAATTTTCAGTTCTTCCAAGGTGCTATGAGCAAGGGCAAGATGTTACTCCTTTCCTGGCCTGTGGTCTGGTGTATGAGTGACCAAAAGTAATCTTTTCTGCCTTGGAACTGTGAGGAAGATTCTCTCTCAACAGCCACTACAAACTCCACCATGCCAGAACACCTCCTCACCCTAAGACCACCACCTAGAACTGTGACCCAGATCCAAGAATGGGCAAAGCAAGAGAATCCTGCACTAGCAGAGAGATCTCTGCAATCCCCCTCAGATCAGCCACTTGATTCCTGATTCTCCCTCAGTCTGTGGGCCTGAAGCTCAGGAGGCAGCTGCTGCCCCAGGGCAGAGCTTGGAAACTGGGGCTGGGACTACCATATTTCTTTCTCTCACCACATTCACAGACTTTTCCTACTGACCTTCTAAGTTGTCTTTGGCATTCATGGGTTGAGAAGTCTGGAAACCACCACAGCAGCCTGTGATTCAGTCCTCTGAGACCTGGTTCGGGTTTGCTGAGGCCTGCATGGCCATGCCAAACTGTGTTCCTCTCCCAGTCTAGCATGATATACCTTTCCCGATCAACCATCCAGGTAATCTTGGCCTGGGAATTTGTTTCACTCCATCTTTTTGTGGGTTCTGCTGCTTTAGAATTTCTTTAGAGCCATTTTTACAGGTATTTGGAGGTGTTTGGGGGAGAGCTCAAGCAAGTCACTGCTTTTACTCTGCCATCTTGGCTCCACCCAGGGGTCCATTTCTTTAGCTTAAATTTTGATTGTTTGTTGAAGTGTTGTTATACCTTAAAAAGAGTAACACTTTAAACTGTTTCTAGTCAAAGTGTCCACATGCATGCATAAATGAAAGAAGTAAACGTTTATTAAGTGCTTGCTATGTGCTAAGCCCTGTATTAAGCTCTGTTAATAGAAATATAAAAGGGAACCAGTCCTTGTCCTCAAGGAGCTTATATTCTAATAGAAAAAAGGAGGTTACATAGGAAATAGCACACGAAGTGGCTTGGTGACTTGGTGACTGGGTTCCAAGCAAGATGAGGTGAAAGCTTACCCGTCACAGCCCAAAATATTAGGGACAAGAGTCCCAGTTCTATTAGGAAGAAGAGGAAGTAGAGAGTGCATACATCATGGTTTATAGGTCATAGAGCAGCTGAAATACTGACATATCTATCAAAAAATCTACCACTGCTACAATGTATAGCTACTGAACCTCAAATTGCTTTTATAGGATCAGACTTCAAAGACCCATGGAATGGTGGGGGAGAGGAAGGGAAGAATGTCCCTATCTCCTATATGTGTATATGTATGTATAGATAGATAGATAGATAGATAGATAGATAGATAGATAGATAGATAGATA
>NW_020954604.1:1730412-1771065 GCF_900497805.2 Vombatus ursinus | reverse complement strand
ATAGATAGATAGATAGATAGATAGATAGATAGATAGATAGATAGATATGTGTATGTATATATGTATGTATATATGTATATGTGTATGTGTATGTATATATATATGTATATGTATATATCGGTATACATACATATGTATATATATGTGTGTGTATGTAGATATGTGTATGTATATGTGTGTGTGTGTGTGTGTGTATACACACACATATGAATTAGCAAATATATGCCCAGTGGAAAATAAAGCAAATATTTCTAAGCATAAGTTGATTTGTGAAGAAAAGGTAAGTGATGCTGACTTTTTTGGACAAAGCTCTCTCCACAGTGTGTCTTACAGAAGCAAAATTGTGGCACAATGAAGAAGAAAGGTATTTTACATGCTGAGGAAAAATTCTGACAAGTACAATTTTTAAAGGTAATCATAGCTCTAATTTTCCAACTTGACAACAGCATATCTGTGTTTTGTGAAGCCTGGGGAGAAAGGGACTAAAACAAAACATTTTTTCCCTTTCTGTTCAATTAAAAAAAAATCTTCCTTGGAAAGAAAGCAATGCTAACCTTTAAATATGTATTCTCTTCTTCCTCTTCCTCCTCCTCCCTCCCCACCTCACACCACCCCCCAATCCTTTCTTCTGTGTTACCTTTACTCTTTGCTTGACAGATATCAACCATATGATAATGGTGTTTTTCATAGCAGTTTGCAATCTTTGTTTTCACTGGAGAGGCCCAGTAGGCACAATTTGGGGCTTGTTATGAAAAGGGAAAGGGATGTCCCCTAAAGAATTTCAAAACATTTCATGCCAGAATGTGATATTTTAAAGCATTCCCATTTCCCATAATTGAATGCATGTGGCATAGCAAAAGGAAGGTAGTCTCAGCAAATATAAGAATTAATGCAGTTTATTCTATAGAGTCTCACAGGACATGTATGGATTTTGTGCATAGTTTTGCAGAAGACAAGATTGATAAAATCAGTCAGGACTTTGCTTTAAGACCATTGACCTAAGCAATGGAAGTGAAACAATGAGGGAATTTGAAAAGGTAGAGTATGGGTAAGGGGAAATCTCATTAGTATTCATCCTGTATTTAAATTGGGTACAACTATCATTGGGAATATGTGTTCAACTGTTACAGTTTCCAGGGATGTTCAATCAAATCATTAGTAAAATTATGACTGGAGTGCATAATGTGAAAATAACTGTCTTTTAAAGAAAAGCTTCAATACACTAAATATTTAGTACATATATACTCTAACTGTGTCCATGAGATAACAAGATCATAGAGTTAGAGCAGGAAGGTTTAGAGGCTACCTAGTCTAACCCTTATTTGTATATATGATCAAGCTGAGGGCCAGAGACAATGTAATAACTTGGCCAAAGCTATACTGGCAGGAAGTGATAGAGTTGGGATTCAAACCTGAGTACTCTGAGGATATTTTCCACTGTACCAAGACCTTCAAATGATGACTATAATATTAGATTATGTCTGAAAAAATAAAGAGATATAATATGCTCAATTTTCTAAGTAAAGAGTCACAGGAGTGCCTTTTCTCTCTTCATCATTGAAGTTTGGATTTATTTTGACATACAAATGTCTAAACAGTAAGAATATTCAAAGTAAGGATAATAATTGCAATCGCTTGGATGTTAGCATTTGTATTAAGATGGTTTATTATCTGAGTGCATACAAAAGATACATGCTTTTACAAGTCAGCTGTTCACATTCTTTTTCCCATTTCAGCCCTCTATGCTAAGTGAATTGACACAAGTCATTGTTTCTCAACCATGGGCTAAATAACTTTGCCCATGCTTAAGAAAATGTATTCTCAACTCTAGGAACAAAGCTGTGATTACAAAATATAGAGAAGTAAGAAAGTGATGTGACATATCAGAGGTTTCTCAATAAATCAGTGGCATATGCAAGACAAAGGCCATTGTCTCTTCACTCATAGTCCAGTGCTCCTACTGAACCATGATGTCTTTCAACCAAAAAAAAGCTACAATATAAGGTGTGAGGGAGAACATTTCCAGTTGGGAGAATGTTTTATCCTTTCAGGGAATAATATATTGTATGCATGTGTGTGTATGTACATATATGTGTATATATAAATCTACAGGTATAAATATATGATGTGTGTGCACACAGATATACCTAAAAGTTTATTAATATTATGAAAAAAGTCTTACACAGTTATGAAAATAACTATCATTTGGAGAGATTGTACGGAAGCACAAATAACTTTTGAAATTTATAGAGTACCTTTAAGCCAAGGAATTCAATTTTCTTAACCAAGTCTTCCTTTCCCTCTCCTTCCCTTTCCTCTCTATCTGCCCTTTTCCTTTCACTCTCCTTCTCAATTTTATTGAATTTAGAAGTATTTTATGACATTTTTAGAAATAATTGCCAAATATTTAGTGGCTCAATTTAATTCTAATAGAAACAACATATATATATATATATACACACACATATATATATAAACATATGTGTATATATATATAAAACCAAATATCCATGTATATATATGAAACTATATATCTATATCTATGCATATATGTATATGTAAGTATATTCATGTATTTTATACATGTGTATATACATACATATACACATACAAGTGTGTGCATATGTGTGTGTGGATTTTGGTATCACTTTGGTGCTTTCTTCACCATTTGGTAAAGGAGCTATTAAGAGTGTTCTTATTGTATGTATGAGGAAGCAGATGCTCAGAAAGCTTAAGTGGCTTGCCCAGAAGTGACTTCTAGGTAAGCATTAGAGTTAGAATTTGAACCCACATCTCAGGCCTCCACATTCCACTCTTTGCACTATACAAGACTGCCTTGGTACAGAAGCTGTCAGGATTTCATGTATACAGAAAGTTAAAAATATATATAATTGACATTCTGTATCTCAGTCCAGAGTCAGTGATAACTTCCATTTGTGTGTGTGTGTGTGTGTGTGTGTGTGTGTGTGTGTGTGTGTGTGTAAAATCTCATGGAAGTCTCAAACAATAACATTGAAAAGTACGTTTTATTTTAGAGATAAGGACACTGAGACTCAGAGATTAAAAGATTTGCTTATTGCCAAACAACTATCAAGTATCTGTGATGATTTGAGATTTAGGTCTTTTTTGCCTCCTGGTCTAGTGTGCTATCCACTACCCCTACTCTGCCTCCTAATATAAAAGAACCATCATAATAATAACTAACATTTCCAACTTGCTTTAAGGCTTTCAAAGTGCTTTACAAATATTATCTCATTTTATACTCACAACACTGAGAGGTAGGTGTAATTATTGTCCCCATTTTACCAATGAGGAAAGTGAGGGTAAATGTCTTGCAAAGGGTCACAGAGTTAGTAAGTAACTGAGGCTCAATTTGAACTCAGGTTTTCCTGACTCCTAACTAATTTTAAATCCACTATCCTCCATCCATACCCCACATTATACATTTCAATATTCAAAGATCTCTAAAATTAAATAAAATAACATTTATAATGGCCCTCTTATAGTGGAATATTATATATGCAGCAGGTAAAAAGTAAAAGCGTAATGAGCAACTCTGTGACAATACATCAAGTATACTGATAAGTAAATACAAAAGCAGTATGATATTTTATTTAACTTCTTTTGGTGAGGCAATTAGGGTTAAGTGACTAGCCCAGCTAGTGAGTGTTATGTGTCTGAAAATGGATTTGAACTCAGGTCCTCCTGACTCCAGGGCCAGTGCTCTATCCACTGCACCACCTAGTTGGCCCATGTAATATGACATTTTAAAAGGGGGAGAGCACCAACCACTTGAGGGATAGGATTTCAAAAGTGGAGATGAAGGGGAGGGGGAGTAGAATATATCTACAAAATGGGTCACTTGATTATCTAATCAATTCATATACTCCTTGATCACTTCCAAGATCTGGTTTGGAAGGAAAATTAAAGAAATGATGCAATGAAAAATTAAGGTGTACTCTTTTTATATCAGATCTGAAGGCCATTATACTTGAATAAAAATAATGTCCATAATGATCCTGTCCTAGTGGGGCATTCTGGGTGCCACAGAACAGAAAGAAGAATGATAAACAGCTAAAATGTTAACAGTACAAAATAAACACCACAAACGTCAAAACCAGTTGCCTTCACCTTTGAGGATGCTCACTCAGCCAGGCTTCTTCTGAATCTAAGAAAAGAAGATGAAGTATCCTGCAAAGAACATCAATTTTTATTGTCATAGAAGTATACCTTTAATGACTAAGCCATTTAGATGAATGAAACAAGTTACTGTGCCAGTGAATCAAAATGACTTCCAAGCTTGAAGAAGCAGCTTTTGAAATAACTTTTGAAGAGCATATATTAGTGTTCATCCTTAGTAAGCAGGCCTAGCTCCCTGGGCAGCCCTGGTGAAGGAGGAAAAGGAGACAAGCTCTTGTTTAGGAGTTTCTCTATTTCTCATTGTTTCTGTCTCCTTTTCATTGTTGTAATTCTAATCTTTCCTTCCCAAAAACACAGAAACACCTACACTGGCCTAGGAACCTTCAGCTTTTATCATGGCCATAGTACTTGGGAAGCAAAGCCCTTGTTGGTTTCTCTCACAAGTCTAGAGACTTAGGAAAGCACCTCTACCTCTCAATTATTTCTCATTTCACCATTAATTTCCTAGTGTAGCTAACTGGGGTTATAGAAATGACTTAGAACTGCTTCCTGAAAGACATCACCTTGAGGAAGAGGGGTGTAGCTAGGTGGTAAAATAGATAAAGTGCTGATCTCAGAGTCAGGAACACCTGAATTCAAATCTGGATACTTATTAACTGTGTCATCTTGGGCAAGTCACTTAACCCTATTTTACCAAGTTTCCTCATCTGTAAAATAAGCTGGATAAGGAAATGGCAAATCACTCCATATCTTTGCCAAGAAAACCTCTAATAGGCTCATGAAGAGTCAGATATGACTGAACAACAACAAGGAGAAGAGGAAGAGTCATAAGTTATCCTAGCTCCTTTACACATTTTGGAAAAAAAGATTTGTAGCCTCACCAAGTTAGCATCAGCTATTATTGTCAGTTAAAGTGTTGGTCCAGGGATAGCTAGATGACATAGTGGATAGAGCACTGGCCCTAGATTCAGGAAGACCCAAGTTCAAATCTAGCCTCAGACACTTGACATTTGCTAGCTGTGTGACCCTAGGGCAAATCACTTTACTCCCATTACCTCGCCAAAAAAAGTGTTGGTTCTAGTGGTATTCAAGGAGTTTATGGAAGGTATTGTTTATTTTTCAGTTTTAATCACTTAGTGCCTAATATAGTACTTGGAGCATGGTAGGGACTAAATAAATGCTTGCTGAATTGAATTAGTAAATACATATATGCTAATCTATGTTATGCTTCCAAAATCATGTCCTTCAGTATGGCAATTTCTATTTTGACTCATTTAATCCACAAGTAGCTAGGTGCTGCAGAGATAAGAGTGTTGGCTGTTGAATCAGGGAGACCTGCATTCAAATCCTGTCTCAAATATTTATTATCTAGGAAATCAACAGGCTTTATTTTTCCAACACAGTGACTTTCAGAAGTTAGTCACAAAGATGGAGAGAAATAAGCAATCTGTGCTTGCAAGGATTGTAACTATACTGAAGAAATGGCAAATTCTTCAAGTATCCATAGCTTTTGCATACTAAAGATTTCATGGTTAAATTCTAAAGAACTAGATGATGACAAAAATGTAAGGCTTATTTCTTTGACAGAAGTGTCTCTTTGGCCAAAGGCAGATCGATTCTTAAGGTGTACATACATTCTTTTGATGGGTTGTCTTACAAGTTTTTCCCTCCATAATTCATCTTTGGTAATATTTTGCTTAGCATATGACTATGATCCCTTGGTTAGCTCACAATTTTTATTCTTCTGAGAATGGTTGTTTCGTTGATCATGTTTGTATTCTCAGTGCCAATAATTACTTGTTGATTGACTAAAGTTAAAAGTCAAGTTTTTGTTTCTGGGAAAAGATTTAGGTTATTGAACTTTGTAAACATAACCTATTCTGCTATCCTCACCTTCTCCAGTTCTAGGACCAGCTCATTATAAAACTATGCATTCTGCCCAAGATATAATATTGGCTAATGGACCAGTATTTCCTACATCATGTCATATCCTGACATAGGTATTCTTCTTGCATTTTTTTCCTGTATGTATAGCTATAGTGAACTCTTTTGAATGATGATTGATTTTTGATTTTTGTTTTTGATTGTGTGTGTGTGTTACTATTCTCTTTCTTAAATCACATTAATTATAATCTGTATTCAAATTTATGCATGTTAGATGTTTGGGGAATGTGGAGTAAAAACAAAATATTATTTTAACAGTAGCCTCCTGATGAAAGCCCTGCTGCTCTCTAACACAAGTGGTAGAAAATTACATTGAAAATATGAAGGGAGTGATCCATGGAAGATTATCTTAAGTTTATCAAGGCAAGTGGTACCCAAATACCTTCAAATATAAGCAATCACTTATTTAATTTACACAGTAAGTCAGCCCTCAATGACCCTATGTATACAGTGAATGCAGTGATTCTTTTCTAGCATCATCATTGACATTACCATTATCATCACAATATCATTTATATAACGTTTAAAGATTTGCATAGTAATTTACAAACTTGATCTCATTTGATCCTCAAAATAAGCCTTGGAGGTATTATTAGCATCCTCATTTTGCAGGTGAGGAAATTGAAGCAGGCAGAGGTTGTGACTTGCCCAGAGTCACACTGCGTGTAAGTGTCTGAGGAAATATTCAAACTCAGATCTTCTTGAAGCCAAGTCAAGCAGAGAACACAACTCCAAAGGGCATGTTGTTCAAATGCCAAATGTGTGTTTGCCTAAAAGACTATTTTATGAAAAACTCACAGAATGCAAGTGTTCACAAGGAGGTCAGGGGGAAAAAGTGATATCAGAATATTCTCAAAGTCTCTCTGAAGAACTTTGGAATTGATTGTGAGACATGGGAGACACTGGCATGGAATCACCCAGCATGATGTGTCCACATCAAAGATGGTACTATGCTCTATAAAAAAAGAAGATTTGCAGTAGCTCAAAAGAAATGTGAGCTGTGCAAATTTACGTATATCTCCATTCTAAATCTTCATATAGACTATTTGTTCCTGCCCTGTGGTAAAACCTTCTGAGATCATATTGATCTGATCAGCCAGTCAGACACACTGTACCTTGACCCTGACAGAGTGATGGCATTTTGGTCCTCTTCTAGCACAAAGGACAACAACCAATCAATCTTCATTTTACAGGTGAGGAAACTGGGGCAGAGAAAGGTTAAGTAACCTGACCAGGGATCTATTTTGCTATTGTTGTTGCTGTTGTTGAGATGGAACTTTCCTGTGTCCTGATATCCAAAATACTAACTTTACTCCATCAGGGTAAGAATAGAGGTTTGTTTAGTGCCATGACTGGGAGATGCTTATACAACCAAGATATAAATACAGCAGAGTATCCATGATTGCCAAACTCAGTAAATCCTGTCCTTTGGTACTTATATTTCCCCTATTGGTTCTAGATCCAGATTTAAATTAAGCCCCTCTAAGACATAGTTGTTGCTTCCTGATGGACTCTCTAATTGCCAAACTGATCTAACTCTCTTATGCTCCTTGGGTCATTTGTTGGTTTCAAGAGATTTAGATTACCACATATAGTTGTAGCCAAAACCTCTACAGTCACAGGCTATTAGAGTCAAGATGACAGTTGTACAAATAGACAGGACAGTTGCATATGATAATAGCTGTGACCTCTTTGATATAGACATCATTTGTATGATATACTCTAGGGTCACTGAAATGGATTCCCCATGGGGCTGGTCTGTAAGTCCATATAGAATCTTGAGGTTGTCCAACTTCACCTTATGAACATAGTTGATACCACTTCTCTGTTTTCTGACATTACCACAAAAAAATTATTACTGTAAGATCTTTGGAGGTAGACACCTGGAAGATAACTGAAATTCCAACCAGGCCTAAAGTGATAAAATAAAGGAGTACCCTCAGAGCTGATTTCGAGTGAAAACATTCAACAGCCCAGGCTGAGTAGTTCTAAGTGCAGAAATAAAGTGGAAATGGAGACATACATACACATAATGCAGTGTAGTGAATAAGGTACTACCTTTCTTGGAGTCAGGAATGTTGGGTTGAATCCAGCCCCCAAAACTAACTAGCTGTATGACCTTAGGTAAGTCACAAAATTTCTGTGATTCAGTTTCTCATGTGTAAAATGAAGGAATTGGACTTGATGATTTCTAAGGTCCATTCCAGTTCTAAATCTATGATCTATGTAATAATCAAACCCCACTGGGACATTTTGAAGCCATAACCTTTTACTTCCAACCTGAGCTCTCCACCTTCTGAATGAGGCTTTCTCTCCCCCAACCAGTGCCTTCACTTTGAAATTATCTTCCATTTATACTATAGATACTTTATATATATATATATATATATATATATATATATATAGCTATTTACATATGGTTTCTGCCACATTAAAATGTGAGTTCCTTGAGGGCAATATGTATGTACGTATGTGTATATGTGTATTTATTTATGTATTTATTGTATCTATCTATCTATCTATCTACTTATGTTTTCCTTTCTTAGTATCAGTAGTGCTATTAGCACAGAGTCTAAAATGTAATATGTGATTAATAAATGCTTGTTGACTTACTGATTAATTGACTAAGTAGTGCAACTCATCTCTATCTAAGGAATGAATATCCCCTTGTAATGGTGTTCTACAAAAATCATATTTTTATGGACCCTGTTAACAATATTAGACAAGACGTACTATTTTTTGTGATATGACACATGAATACACTAATACTGACATTTCCTGGACCTGGGCCAAAGGATAGAGGTCTGAATTGCATAAGACAAATAATATCCAATTTGGAGCTGGAAGACCTGGGTTCAAATCTATATTCTAAACAGTTACTACTATGTGAGCTTGGACAATTTTTTTAACACTTCCATTGCCTCAGTTTCTGAGGCAATCTTAAAATGATTGTTTTGGACGAGATAGATGACCCCAAATCAAGACCTCTGTGTCCCCTAAAATGTAATAATTGTGTAGTTAAAGTGTTGTATGAAACATCATATGTGTTATACCAATATGTTAATTATACAAAGCATCATCACCCACTACCACATATGTAAATGCACACATGAGTAATAAAGGATTCCCTTAGCAGGCAGTGTTGTTTAAGGCATGCATTAGCCTTTGAGTTACAAAGACAGGGATTCAAGTCCTACTTTTGCAATATACTAGTTGAATGACCATGGACAACTTTCTTTAAACCTCAGTATACCAACAAACTTTCTAAAACTATACATTGCATGTGATTGACTGATCTGTAAGTGGGAGGGATTTTTTCAGACAGGAGTCTCCTGCATAGGCCTTAATTATACCCCAAATACCTAATCAATTCTTTTGCCCAAAGAGAAAAATCTCAGAAGATACAAACAATTCAGGTTGGCCCTATATAATATTTCTAGTTCAGGGACCTGACCCATTGAAAAGTTTTAACCAATTTTAGTTTTTCTCTGATAAAGTTATTTAAAAAAACTACTGACAAATTTATTATGTAAATTTTTAAAAAGATATTAATTAATGTTGTCTATCATACTTGAGCCCTGAGGCTTCCAAAGTGAAAAGAACAGTTTGAAACACCTAAAGCAAACTGATAAAATTAAATCCCCCTGAATGACCCTGGCACCAATGTCTGCTTTATTTTAAAACAAAGCCCAAGGATGTCACTTGAAATTAGTCAACACCATTTCCATGGCACCAGTATGAATATTTGAATTAAATTTTTGAAGGTAAGGACCAATCACTATCCAAATCCTTTGCTAATTATATCCCATGTGGTTGATGAGACTGCAGAATTTTCTACTTAAGTCAGTTCAAGTTGAAATGGAATTTTTGTGGGAGGTGATAGAGAATGGAAGACTCAAAGGTAATGTAGAATGTTGCCTTAATTCAAGGGAAGTCCCCACGTGTAGCAGCAGGAATAAAAGCTTGATGTACCAGAAGTGGTGTTTAGAGCAAAATAGTATGGTTTTAAAGTAAGAACTGGTTGACTTACTGAGTGATATCCCAAGGAACAATATATCCCAATTGCCCTTGAATTGGGAAGTATGTTGATTTCTGACATACCTCTGCTAATTTTCAATTACATCACCAATTAGATTTGGGGTTATCTCAGAGAGAAGAATTGGCAGATTTTTAAACAATTAGGTCAATCATTGTTTCATTAAGCTAATAATAATTAAATACTTCCACATATTCCCGGGATTTGTTAGATCCTGATTAGCTATGACAGATCATTATTTTGACTTGAACATGGTCAAGAACTCGAAATGAGCCCTGAGCTGCGATCCAGACACCAATGTATGCTAGAATTAACAATTATACTAAATTGGTTCCAATGAATAATTTATGGTGTAAATTTCTATGCAATTTGCTATGGTAACCCAGAGGAAGAGATCTGCTCGTTTTAACAAAGCACAAGGTATCAGGAGCTTCAAACTGGTTAAAATAATAGGAAACCTAGATATTCATCAGGAAGAAGAGAGCAGGAAACAATACTAAGGCTCAATAAAGTGAAAAAACATAGATAACATTATCATTGTCATCATCAATTAGCATTCCTTGAGTATCCATATGTACAAAGACATCATATTTGACATTTACAGGTCTAAGAGAAGACGAGATTCTTTGCCCTTCGAGTTTTAAAAGCGACAAGTTAGACAAGTATAGATTGTTCCTGTACTATGACCTTGGGCAAGTTGCTTAACCTGTCTACAAACTCAGTTTCCTCTCCCATTACATAAGAGATTTGGACTGGTTAATCTCCAAGGCATCTTACATCACTTTCTATTACTGTTCTACAATATAATGTGTGTATGGTTTTTGTTTGTATTTTGTTTTTGTTTTGTTGTT
The DNA here is from genome assembly GCF_900497805.2 of Vombatus ursinus. Taxonomy (NCBI): domain Eukaryota; kingdom Metazoa; phylum Chordata; class Mammalia; order Diprotodontia; family Vombatidae; genus Vombatus; species Vombatus ursinus. The sequence continues at coordinate 1,760,094 of NW_020954604.1, read as the reverse complement.
TTTGTGTATGCATGGATGTGAGAGATACACACAGACAGAGACCTACAGAGACAGACACAGACAGTAAAAGAGAGAGGAAGACACAGAGACAGAGGGATAAAGACACAAATGCACCCATAGTTTGTACATATTGTGTGTATTTTTGAAGATAGTGGGAGAAAGGTTTGATTTTCCTGGTTAAGGTAAGGAGGGGTGAAATTTTATCATACCTTCCACATTATCCAGTAAGTTTTAATGGGAGAAAAAGAATTATAGATGGACTCTGAATGATCAAGCATGAGATTGCTAGGAAGAACCAGTCAGAATTTGATAAAAGTGAATGGAATGGTGCTAAGCTATAGAAAAGATAAATCAACAGTATAAAATCAGTTTATTTAGAAGAGGGAGTGATTTGATCATATACCCCCACACCTGTCATCTAAAGAAATCAAGTAATTAGAACCTAATTCATTTTTTCTAGTTCTTTCTGGTTTTAAACATGTCAGTTATGTGGTACACTGAATAGAGCTCCAGGTCTGGAGTCAAGGAAGACTCCTCCTCATGAGTTTAAATCCAGTGTCAGGAACTTAGTAGCTGTAAAACCCTAGGCAAGTCACTTAACACTGTTTGCCTCATTTTCCTCATATGTAAAATGAGCTAGAGAAGGAAATGTCAAATCACACCAGTAGCTTTGCCAAGAAAACTCCAAATAAAGTCACAAAGAGTAAGACACAACCAAAATGATTAAACAAGAACAAATAGTTTTAAATAAAAAGCATAGAGAGCAGAATTTGGAATAACATATTTCAATACCATCAAATCCATTATTGGTAGCATTTTAAGTCAAAAGAGAAATCAAAATTGAACTCCTAGCCTTGTGAGGGCCAAGACCATGACTTACCTAAATCCTTCATTTCTGTCAGTGCATAGACTTTCATTACCCATGGCCATATTTGGAAGAAAATGTATTTTTTCTGTACCCTTCTTTATGGCAGAAAAAGCAGATCAAACATTTTTAAGTCAAGAGTTACTACGGGAAGAACCCAAACAAATTCCCAATGTACCTGTAGGAACAAGGCTTTAGGGAAAATAACACCTTGAATATAGGATTTAGGGATTGGACATATGATTTCATTAAATTCTCTCTACTAAGACATATCAGCACCTTAGTCTTAGAACATTTCCTATGGCACTGAAAAGTTAAGTGACAGATTGACAGATCCAGGGTTACCAAATCACTATAATATGTCAAAAGCTACACTTAAACCATGGTCTTCCTTGTTTTGAAGTTGACCTTCTATCCACCATGCCATGTTGAACATATAAATGTTTAAAGAAAGTTTGTTTATGTATATTGAATTTGTTATATTTGTTTTATTATAATAAATAATCAATCAAGACAAAAATTTTCTCCAACCTATGCTCAGATCTAAAAAAAAACTCATCTGATTTTTTTTTGTCATGCCAAGGCCAATCTTCAGATGTTAGAATCACAACATTTATTCATATTAGGATGAAGGGGTTGAAAGACTGCCTACTTGGCTGTTCTTGCCAGTATGAGAGTCAAAAATTGACATCTTATCTTGTAGCTATTCAGAATGAGGGATTGCATTATAATGACCTCAGAAAAGGTGCCAAAATGGGCTGTGTCATAGTACTGAGTAGTCAGCTTTTGATTGTTAACAGAGCCCAGACCTCTGACTTGTCTCTTAAGAGAGGACAGAACTTGATCCTAACATCTTGAATCAAATGCAAGGTATGATATTATCTCATTCTCCCTCTGTTTCTTTTTTGCTACATTTATATATCTCTCCTTTCTCCTCCTTCTGCTGCTCTCTCTCTTCCCAACCCCCTGTTTGGTCTAATAACAGATACAGTTTCTGAGAAATTACAGAAATTTAAATGCCCCATGTCATGGTTCATTCAACTAGGCCCAGGAGAAGCAATCTAATTCCATCTTATTTGATGGAATGTTTATGTGTCTGTAGTTATGACTACTGTTAATTATAGCCTCAATTTATAGAAATTTTCTTTGATGGATGTCCATGTTTGTTCTGAGTTATAAACTTTCCCCAAAGTCCCTATGCTTTCAAATTTTCAATAAAAATCTTATATAGTTTTCTTTCTCTCAAGCAAAATGTTTGTCTTTATTCAAGGGGATTCAGACTGTACACTATAAATAAAGATAGCTGATATCTGAGAAGGAAGAGTTGTCTATGCCCCCCAGATCCCTTTCTGGAGGAAAATTTTAACATGGGGTTCCTTAAGAACTGTACCAGAAATGGAAATTACCCTTGTAATACTTAAACAAGCATTTTGCTACCAGTTTATTCTTGAGAGAATTTGAGGAATGCCTTTTGGTAAGGCATGAGTCTCAGAGAACCATGGTCACATAGATGGGGTCAGAAGGAGATTTTGAACCCTGCTTACTCTAGATTGCAAGCCCAGTACTCTTTCCAACATACCAGGCTACATAGTATACAGAGTACTAGAACTGGACTTAGGAAGATTTAAATAAAAATCTCACCTGAAATACTGAACTAATTGTCCTTGGGAAAGTTATATAACTCTCAGACTCAGTTTTTTTTTCTCACCTGTTAAATTGAGATAACAATAGTTGCAACATTAGCCTCACAGTGTTGTTCTGGAGATTAAATAATCTAACACATAAAGCTCTTTGCCAACCTTAATGAACTAAATAAATGTCTATAATTATTAATGACATTAAATGTTCTGTATCTGTCACAAAATGTACAAAAATTAACTACACAATGCTTTTATAGCTTGTTTTGTGTGAACTTTTTATTAACTGGTTATTCTTTCCAAAAACATTTTTGACTTATGTCTCCACTTTGCATTTTTAATCTTATTTAATATTCTATTTTCCCCAATTAAGTATAAAATCAATTTTAACATTCTTTTTGTTTAAAATTTAGAGTTCCAAATTTTCTTCCTTCCTCCCCTTACCCCAATGAGAAGGCAAGCAATTTGATATAGATTATACATGTGTAGCCATGCAAAACACATTTCCATGTAAGTCATTCTGTGAAATAAAATACAGACCAAAAAACAAAACAAAACAAAAACAAAGCCCAAAAAAATAAAGAAAGTGAAGAAAAAATATTGTTGATCTCTATTCAGGCTGTATCAGTTCTTTCTCTGGATATGGACAGCACTTGTCTTTATAAGTCCTACAAAATTGTCTTAGATCATTGCATTGCTGAGAATAGCTAAGTTATTCATAATATAATAATATCATCAAACAATATTGCTGTTACAATGTACAGTGTTCTTGTGGTTCTGTCATTTCACTTTGCATCAGTTCATGTAAGTGTTTCCATGTTTTTCTGAGAGTATTCTGCTCATCACTTCTTGTAAAAAACAATTTTAGCACTTTTTTTTAAACTTTGAGTTGCAAATACTTTTTCTTACTCCCTCCCCATACCCCCTCATTGAGAAGGAAAGTAATTCCATTTATGTTATAAATGTGTAGTCATGCAAAACATATCCATAATAGTAATGTTGTAAAAGAAAACATAGACAAACAAAACCCTCAAGAAAAAAAAAAATAAAAGGGGTGGAGCCAAGACAGCAGAGTGAAAACAGTGACTTACTTGAACTCTCCCCCAAACCCCTCCAAATACCTGTAAAAAATTGGCTGTAAACAAATTCTAAAGCAGCAGAACCCACAAAAAGAGAGAGTGAAACAAATTTCTAGCCCAAGACAACCTGGATGGCTGATCGGAAAGGTATATCGTGCCGGGCTGGGAGAGGAGTAAAGTTCGGTGTGGGCACGCAGGCCACAGCAAACCTGGAGCAGGCCTCAGAGGAATGAATTGTGGGCCACTGTGGCAGTTTCCAGACTTATCAACCTATGAACACAAAAGACAACTTAGAAGGTCAGTGGGAAAAGTCTGTTTCTGCAGTGCTGAGAGAAGCTAGGTCTCAGCCGCAAGTCCTAAGCATGGCCCCAGGGTGGTGGCTGCTTCCTGAACTTCCAGTCCACAGACTGAGGGGGAATTGAGTGGCTGATCAGAGGGGGACTGCAAGGATCTCTTTGCCAGTGCTAAGGCATGAATCTCTTGCTTTGCCTGTGGTTGGATCTAGGTCACATTTCTGAGGGGCGGTCCTAGGGCAAGGAGGAGTGCTGGTGTGGTGGAGCTTGTTGTAGCTATGGAGAGGAAACACCTCACCCCTTATCATACCACCATGCAAGAACTGAAAATTTCCAGGTCCCTAGAAGTATCTCTGAAAACAGCTGTACAAACCCCTGAAGCTTGGGACAGTACATTCTCCACATTGGAAACAGACTCTTCCCTTAACAAAAAGTTTAAAACTCAAGTAATTGGCCAGGATCATGAGTAAGCAGTGCAAAAAGAGTCAGACTATATCATCTTACTTTGGTGACAAAGAAGATCAAAACATACAACCAGAAGACAACAAAGTCAAAACTCCTACATCCAAATCCTCCAAGAAAAATATGAATCAGTCCCAGGCCTTGGAAGAGCCCAAAAGGGATTTTTAGCAGCAAGTGAGAGAAGTAGAGGAAAAACTGAGAGTGATGCTAAAGGAGACCCCCCCCCAAAAAAATACTGAAAAAATAACGCCTTAAAAAATAGCCTAACCCAAATGGCAAAAGAGGGCCAAAAAGCCAAAGAGTAGAAGAATGCCCTAAAAAGCAAAATTGACCAAATGGAAAAGGAAATCCAAAAGCTTCCTGAAGAAAATACTTCCTTAAATATTAGAATGGAGCAATTTGAAGCTAGTAACTACACGAGAGATCAAGGTACTGTAAAACTAATCCAAAAGAATGAAAAAAACAGAAGAGAATGTGAAATATCTCATTGGAAAAACAACTGACATGGAAAATAGATCCAGGAGAGAGAACTTAAAAATTATTGGACTATCTGAAAACCATGACAAAAAAAGGGCCTAGACATTATCTTTCAAGAAATGATCAAGGAAAACCACCCTGATATTTTAGAACCAGAGGGCAAAATAGAAATTGAAAGAATCCACCTGTCTCCTCCTGAAAGAGATCCCCAAAGGAAAACTCCTAGGAATATTGTAGCCAAATTCCAGAATTCCCAGGTCAAGGAGAAAATATTGCAGGAAGCCAGAAAGAAACAATTCAAGTATTGTGGAAATACAATCAGGATAACACAAGATTTAGCAGCTTCTACATTAAGGGACCAGAGGGCATGGAGTATGACATTCCAAAAGGCAAAGGAGATAGGATTATAACCAAGAATCACCTACCCAGCAAAACTGAGAATAATCCTTAAGGAGAAAAAATGGACATTCAGAGAAATAGAGGACTTTCAAGCATTCTTGATGAAAAGACCAGAGCTGAATAGAAAATTTTACTTTCAGATACAAGACCCAAGAGAAACATGAAGAGGTAAACAGGAAAGAAAAATCATAGACTTATTAAGGTTGAACTGTTTACATTCTTCTTGGTAAGATGATATTTATAACTCATGAGTCCTTTGTCAGTATTAGAGTAGTTGGAGGAAAAAAAATTATATGTATGTATATAGATAGATAGATAGATAGATAGATAGATAGATAGATAGATAGATAGAGGGCACAGGGTGAGTTGAAGATGAAGGGATGCTATCTGGAGAATAAAATTAAGGGGTAACAGAGGATTATATGGAGAGAAGGAGAAAGGGAGAGGTAGAATGGGGTAAATTATCTCTCATAAAACAGACAATAAAAGGCATTTACAGGAGAGGGAAAACGGGGGAAGGTGAGAGAAAATGAGTGAATCTTATTCTCATTGAATTTGGCTTGAGGAGGGAATAACATACACACTCAATTGGGAATGGAAATCTATCTTACCCTACAGGAAAATAGGGGAGAAATAGGACAAGAGAGCAGGAGGATGATAGAGGGGAGGGTAGATTGGGGGAGGGGATAATCATAAGTAAGCACTTCTAAGGAGGGACAGGGTCAAAAGAGAGTAGAATAAATGGGGGATGGGGTAGGATTAAGGGAAATATACTTAGTTTTTCACAACATGACTACTATGGAAGTACTTAACATGACTACACATGTATGACCTGTATTGAGTTGCTTGCCTTCTCAACGAGGGTCATGGGGAGGGAGGAAGGGAGAAAATTTGGAACCCAAAGTTTTAAAAACACATGTTAAAAAAATTTGTTTTCACATGCAACACAAAAATAAGAAATACAGGAAAAGGGGTATAGAAATCTATCCTGCCCTACAGGAAAATTGAAGGGGAAAGGGATAAGAGAAGGAGGGGAGAGATAGAAGGGAGGGCAGATTAGGAGAAGTGGTATTCAGAATGCATGACATCTTGGGGTGGGGGGAGGGACAAGATGGGAAAAGAATTTGGAGCTCAAAATCTTGTGGAAGTGAATGTTGAAAACAAAAAATAAATTAATTTTTAAAAAATTAGATATTTCCCATTTTCTTCTACTTTTTCATTCTTTTGATTTTGTTTGATTGTTTCTTGATGTCTCATAAAGTTACTAGCTCCCACTTGCCCAATTCCAACTTTTAAGGAATTATTTTCTTCAGGGGGCTTTTGTACTTCCTTTTCCACTTGGCTGATTCTACTTTTTAAGGAGTTCTTCTCTTCCATGAATTTTTGTATATCATTTTTCCATTTGACCAATTCTGCTTTTCAAGTCCTTCATATCTTACATAGATTTTTATACCTCTTTTACCATTTGGCCTATTTTGTTTTTTTTTTAAGTTGTTGTTTTCTTCAGTATTTTTTGTGCCACCTTTACCAAACTGTTAATTCTTTTTTCATCATTTTCTTGCATCACTCTAATTTCTCTTTCTAATTTTTCCTCTACCTCTCTTATTTGATTTTTAAAATCCTTTTTGAGTTCTTCCATGGCCTGATACCAATTCATATTTTTCTTTGAGGCTTTGGATGCAGGAATTTTGACTTTGTTTTCTTTTTCTGAGTGTGTGTTCTGATCTTCCTTGTCACAACAGTAACTTTCTATAGTCAAATTTTTTTCTGTTGTTTGCTCATTTTCCAGCCTATTTCTTGACTTTTAACTCTATACTAAAATGGAGCTCTGCTTCTTAAGTGGAAGGGGCACTAGTCCAAGCTTCATGTTTTTGTGCAGCTGTTTTCAGAGGTAATTCTGGGAACTTTTAGGTTTTTGGCTCTTTCAAGGTAGTATGATCTAGGGAGAGGTGTGTTTACTACTCTCCTATACTGTGCACTGGTTTGTGAGTGATCACAAGCACTCTTTTCAAACTATGACTAATGTCCTTGTTCCCATTTAGCTGGAAGCTCTGCTATGCTAGTGCTCCTCCTCTCACTGGTACTAAGATCCAGGACTAAGACCCAAATCCAAGTACAGGCAATGCAACAGAATCCTGCCCCTGGTGCCAGCAAAGGGACTCCTGTAAATCTTCTGACCTGTTATTGATCCCCTTACCATCTGTGGGCTGAGAGGTCTGAAAACCACCACTGTTGCCACTGATTCAGTCTCCCTGAAACCTGCTCCTGGTTTGCTGGGGCCTGTTCTGTGCAGGTGTGCTGGACTATGTTCCTCTCTCACCCTGCTACTATAGACCTTTCCTGGTGACCTTCTTAGACTGGAAAATTGCTTCACTCCGATTTTTGTGTGTTCTTCCATTCTAGAATTTGTTTAGAATCATTATTTGATAGTATTTGGAGGGTTTAGGGGAGAACTCAAGTGAGCCCCAGCCTTTACTCCACCATCTTCTCTACTTTATATTTTAAAGTTTTTAATGTCAAGAACCATGGATATTGCTAGAAGAATGACCTGAGATAGCTATCTTCTTTTAGTTTAGTTCTGAGATATAAATGTGTATAAAGGCTGCCAATTGCTCTAAAGTATGAATTAAGTATGTCAGAATTATAATTAATCCAAACATTTTCCTATTTTGAGGTCTGGATTGTTCTCTGAGAAACAGAGAAGTGGGATGAGAACAAGGGAGATTTTTTTTCAAATTAAATTATTTACTGTAAACTTACTATTGAAAAGTATTATAATCAATTAAACTTGCTTTATAACTGTTTATATGTAAACATTCTTTTCAGTGAATAAAATATCAAAACTTTTCAGTCATACTTTTTGTCTCCATCAAAATTCTTCACTTCTCCTTGGAAAGAGTACAATGATTAGGCACATCTATAAGAACAGAGGACAAAAGTTTCCAACTCCACCTTGTCTCTGTAGTTTTGCTAAAGCCATTCTCCAGGATAGCTTGTATGACTAGAGCTATCTGTTGGGGTAATTTCTGTCCTAACATAATTTCTAATTTCTACTTTTTAAAGTTTCATTTCACTTTTGAGACATTCTAGAATTTTCATTTTGATTCTACTTATTTGTTGTTGCTGCTGCTGTTGTTTGTCCCCTGATTACTAAAGAGACTGAGAATTCTCTCTCTCATAAGATAATATTTGATGATTTTCCTTCAAATTGAGAGGCAGTTTGGTATAGTGGATAGAGTTATGCACTTGCAGTTGAGAAGATTAGTTGGAATTAGTCTAGGCTAATTAGTCTGAAAATAATGGCTTTTGTGAATTTATTTTGAATGTTGTTAGCACATCGAAGCTATAATTGTCTCAAATAGGATTTTTTTTTTCACTGATTCGCTGGGGCATTCCAAAGAGGGATCATTTCCCCCCTCTCTTTGGTGATACTTATAGCTTTAATTTTTCTCTGATTTTTGTTTTTTGGGTAGCATTTTGAGAAATGTCCAAATGGTAATGGGGAAAGAAGGTAGGCTAGCTTTTTCTTCAATTTATTGGGAAATTTTCCAGCCTTTTGCCGTTACTAATAATGTTAAGCTTTCTATTATTTATTTTTGTTTGTATCTAACAATTATTATTTTATAATTATAAGCTTTAAGACTTTTATGACAAACTAATTCTCTACATTGTTAAAGAAATTTTTGTACTTATGTTCAGATCATATGGATTAATGATGTTAATGGTTTTCCTAATGTGGAATTATCCTTGTATCTCTGATAAAAACCCAAAGTGGTCATAATAATCAATTGATTTTTTCTATATTTCTATCATTCCTTTCCTTGGCTTTTATTTCAAATATTTACATCCTTATACACAATAGAAATCCAGCCACATTGTTTTTTTTTAACTTTCTGTTTTGTCCCTCAGTAATTTGAGTATTAGTACCATACTTATCTTACTAAAGGAGTTTAAGAGTGCCTTTTTATTATATTGATAATGTTTGCAACATAGACATTTTTTGCTCTTTAAATATTTGAAAAAAATTATAAATACATGTGTATCATCCTGTCACCTTTACTGTTTCATATAAGTATGCCCAGGTCTCTTCTAGCCTTAAAAGCTCTAAATAAATGTAGGTCTTTTTTAATGGCTCTTTTTGCTATTTTTTTATTGTTTTTGTATTTTATTTACAGATTTCTTGATGTCTCTTTCTGAATTTGGATTGATTAGGTTTTTCTCATTTTGCACATTTGGATTATTTATATTTTTGAGGCAATCAATTAATTTTATTTAAATTCTCAATTTTGTTGGCACATAATAGAAAATTTTAACAAAGCATTCCTTAGTTCTTTTCTATTTATTTTAATTCACCTTGTTAATTTCTTTTTTTAACAGTCTGATTCTTCCATTTCTGTATTTTTATATTAGATTATAACTTATTAATTGTGTCCATCTATTTTAAATATTATTTTTAGTTGATCAGTTCTATAATTTTTCAGTTTACTAGTTGATATATTTTCTTTTAATTTTCAAAATTGCTTTTTGTATGCTTTTTGAGGGGTTATTAAATTGATGACTCATTAATCTTTGTAATTATGCATTCAGTTCACTAATCATTTCTTTTTATATTTTGTTAATTTTAGTATCTATGATGGCCTTCCTAAAATCAGCTCTATTGCTTGAAATCCTCATTTGTTAAAGGGGAAGTTTGGACAAAGTGAATTCTAGCCCTTCCATTTCTAAATCTATGATCTTATTATCTTTATTATTTAGTACTTAAATAGACTTACAATTGTTTAGCTCCTTTCATTTCCATGGATATCTATTTACTACCAGAAAACAAAAAATGGGTTCATTCTTACACTTCCCACCATGCCATAAGGGAAGCTATCATCTAGGACACTGATGAATGGGGACTTAGAGAAGCATCCCCTGGTTGATTAATTTGCTACCTTTCTTCCAACTGTTTTTCTCCCAGAATACTGATCCTTTTTTAAAAAAAATATTATGTTAGAAGCCATTATTGAAAACATACAAACTTTTGGGATTCTCTTTTCCTCACAATTACCCATTTTCCTCCTTCCTTTGCCAGATGTTATTTAAATTCATTGGCCTCAACCCACTGAAAGTGAGGAATCTTCACTTGGGACATTAAATAGAGAGTTTAAAAGGTGATTTTAAAAACTGCTAGAATTTAAAAAGCATAGGGCCAGCACAACAGGTTGTGCATGGGGAGTGGAAAGAGTAGTAACTGGTAACATGGTTTTGCATTGCCCCTAATATCTCCCTTGAACTCCCGTGTAGCGATGTTTCCTTTCTTTTCATGCTATTGCTGTTTTTCTTACATTATTTGGTTTTGAGGTGGTGAGGGGGAACTCACCCTACAGGCAATGACTCACCTTGTCATTATGCCAAGTGTCCCTGTTATTTGTTTTTAATTCAACTACCAGAGTACAAATCCAACAATTCAATTCAATGAAATTTTACTAGTCCTCCTATGTTTTTGAAAGGTACTCCTAGAATTTATACTCTGTCAGGTGCTGGAATTTATATTGTCAAAAAAAAAATTAAGCTTAAATAAGCCATCTTGAGTAATCATAGGGAAGCTCCAGGAAAACAAGCAAATGAGACTGTTTCGCTCACTTGAAAAATGTTTTGACTTCATAGGTTTATAACTTTCAAAGGAGATTAGAATTGCCAGTAAACTGGTTCATTCACAGATGCGAAACGAGATGGGCTGCCAGAGCATACATGATGACAATAGATGCCTTAGAAGCAGTTATAACTGTTTAGCACCAGACTGTGTCCTAAATCAGTAAAACCCCAGCATGTAGATTATTTAGCATTCTTTCTTGTTGATAGATAGATAAATACTTAGATAGATGAATTAATGAATGAATATATAGATGGATAGATATGTAAATAAACATTTGGCAGCATCCTTTCTTGTACATTTCAGACTGGTTAAAAAAAAGACTCAGGAAGCTCTTAAAATTATCATACTTCCACATGTCATATTTTTCTTTATTTTTTAATAATATTTTATTTTTTCCCACAATTACATGACAAGACCACTTTTACCGTTCATTTTTACAAGATTTTGAGTTCCAAATATTTCTCCCTCTCTCTCCTCCCCTCTTCTGAAAATGAAAGGCAACTTGATATAGGTTATACATGAACTATCATGTAAAACATATTTTCATATTAGTTGCAATTGTGAAAGAAAAAACAGATCAAAAGAAAAAAAGACAAAAAAGAATAAAGTGAAAAATATGCTTTGATCTGCATTCAAAGTCCATCAGTTCTCTATTTACATGTGGAAAGCATTTTCCTTCATAAATCCTTTGTACTTGTCTTAGGTTACTGAGTTCTTTCTCTGGATGTGGATAGCATTTTCCATCATGAGTCTTTTGGAATTGTCTTAGCTTAGATCATTGCATTGCTGAAAAATATTGCTGATATTGTGTACATTGTTCTCCTGGTTCTTCTCATTTCACTCAGCATCAGTGCATATATGTCTTTCCAGGTTTTTCTGAAGTCCACCTGCTCATCATTTCTTAAAGAGTAATAGTATTCCATTACATTCATATACCACAACTTGTTCATCCATTCCCCAATTGATAGGTATCCCTTCAATTTCCAATTCTTTGCCACCACAAAAAGAGCCACTACAAATATTTTTGTACATGTGGGTCTTTTCCCCATATTTATTATCTCTTTGTGATACAGACTTATAAGTGGTATTACATGGTCAAAGGGTATGCACAATTTTATAGCCTGTTGGGCATAGTTCCAAATTGCTCTCCAGAATAATTGGATCAGTTCACAACTCCACCAACAATGCATTAGCGTTCCAATTTTCCCACATCATCTCCAACATTTATCATTTTACTGTTTTGTCATGACAGCCAATCTGATTGGTGTGATGTGGTACCTCAGAGTTGTTTTGATTTGCATTTCTCTAATCAATAGTGATTTAGAGCATTTTTTCATATGACTATAGATAGATTTAATTTCTTCCTTTGAAAACTGCCTGTTCATATCCTTTGACCATTTATCAATTGGGGAATGACTTGTATCCTCATAAATTTGACTCAGGTCTCTATGTGTTTTAGAAATTAGGCCTTTATCAGAGACACTGGTTGTAAAAAATTCTTTCCCAGTTTTCTACTCCTCTTATAATCTTGATTGCATCGGCTTTGTGCAAAATCTTTTTAATTTAATGTAATTAAAATGATATATTTTGCATTTAATAATGTTCTCTATCTATTGTTTGGTCATAAATTCTTCTCTTCTCCATAGATCTGATAGGTAAACTATTTCTTGCTTTTCTAGTTTGCTTATAGTATCAGTCTTTAAATCTAAATCATGGACCCATTTTGACTTTATCTTGGCATAGAGTGTAAAATGTTGGTCTATGCCCAGTTTCTGTCATCCTATTCTCCAAATTTTCCCAGCAGCTTTTTTGTTAAATAATGATTTCTTATCCCAGAAGCTGGAGTCTTTGGATTTACCAAATAGTAGATTACTACAGTTATTAATTGTTTTGTCTTGCATACCTAATCTATTCCACTGGTCCACCACTCTATTTCTTATCCAGTATCAAGTAGTTTTGGTGATTGCTGCTTTATAATACAATTTAAGATCTGGTACACCTAAGTGTACCATTTGGTACACTTCCCTTGCATTCTTTTCATTAGTTCCCTTGATATTCTGGACATTTCATTCTTCCAAAGGAATTTTGTTATTGTTTTTTTCTAGTTCTATAAAATAATTTTTTGTACTTTGATTGGTATAGCACTGAATAAATAAATTAGTTTGGGCAGAATTGTCACTTTCATTATATTGGCTTGGCCTACCCGTGAGCAACTAATATTTTCCAATTATTTAGATCTGACTTTATTTGTGTGAAAAGTGTTTTGTAATTGTGTCCATATAGTTCCTGGGATTGTCTTGGCAGGTATATTTCTAAGTATTTTATCTTGTTTAGTTATTTATTTATTTTTGGTCAAGCAATTGGAGTTAAGTGACTTGCTCAGAGTCACACAACTTCTAGGTGTTATGTGTCTGAGCCACATTTGAATTCAGGTCCTCCTGACTCCAGAGCTGGTATTCTATTTACTGCACCACTAGCTTCCCCTGTTTAGTTATTTTAAATGGAATTTCTTTTTCTGTCTCTTACTGAGCTTTGGTGGTCAGATAAGGAAATGATGATGATTTATGTGGGTTTATTTTGAATTCTGCATCTTTGCTAAAGTTGTTAATTATTTCAACTTTTTAGTTGATTCTCTAAGTATACCATCATATTATCTGCAAAGAATAAGAGTTTTGTTTCCTCATTGACAATTCCAGTTCCTTAGATTTCTTTTATTCTTATTACTATAGCTAATATTTCTAGTATTATATTGAATACTACTGGTGATAATGGGTAGCCTTGCTTCACCCCGATCTTATTTGGGAAGCTTCTAGCTTATCCCTACTACTGATAACACTTGTTGATGGTTTTAGATAGATACTGCTTATCATTTCAGACAATGATCCCTTTATCCCTATGTTCTTTGGTGTTTTTAATAGAAATGGGTGTTGCATTTTTGTCAAAAGCTTTTTCAGCATCTTTTTGGATAATCATATGGTTTTTGTTGGTTTTTTATTGATATGGTCAATTACATTGATGGTTTTCCTAATATTGAACCAACCTTGCATTCCTGGTATAAATCCCATTTGGTATAGTGTGTAATCTTTTTGATATATTGCTATAATCACCTTGAGAGTATTTTGTTAAAAAATTTTGCATCAATATTCATTAGGAAAATTGGTTTATAATTTTCTTTTTTGTTTTGGTTCTTCCTGGTTTAGGTATCAGCACCATATTTGTGTCATAAAAGGAGTTTGGTAGGATTAATTATTCACCTATTTTTCCAAATGGTTTATATAATATTGAAATTAATTGTTCTTTAAATGTTTAGTAGAATTCATTTGGGAACTCATCTGGCCCTGGGGATTTCTTCTTAGGGAGTTCATTAATGGTTTGTTCAATTTCCTTTTCTAAAATGGGGTTATTTAGGCATTCTATTTCCTGATATGTTAATCTGAGTAATTTATATTTTTGTAAATATTCATTGATTTTGTTCAGATTGTCAAACTTATTGGTATATAATTAGACATAATAATTCCTAATGGTTGCTTTAATTTCTTCTTCATTGTTGGTGATTTCACCCTTTTCATTTTTGATACTGGATATTTTGTTTTCTTCTTTCTTTTTTTTAATCAAATTATCCAATCATTAATCTATCATATTGGTTTGTTCATAAAACCAGCATTTAGATTTTTTTATTAGCCTAATAGTTCTATTTTTAAGCTTTCAATCTTACAAATCTCATCTTTGATTTTCAGGATTCCCCATTTGGTGCTCAATTGGGATTTTTAATTTGTTCTTTTTGTAGTTTTTTTTTTAGTTGCATGCCCAATTCATTGTTCTGTTCTTTTTCTATTTTTATGTAAGAATTTAGAGAAAGAAATATTCCACTAAGTATTGCTTTCACTGCATCCCATAAATTTGGGGATGTTGTCTCATTTTTGTCATTCCTTTCACGAAATTATTATTTCTATGGTTTGTTCTTCAACCCACTTATTCTTTAGGATTAGATTATTTAGTTTCCAATTAATTTTAATCTATCTCTCCACTGCTTTTTGTTGAATGTAATCTTTATAGCATTATGATCTGAAAAGAATAATTTAATATTTTTGTCTTTCTACATTTGATTTTGAGGGATTTATGCCCTAAAGCATGGTCAATTTTTGTGTAGGTGCTATTGCTGCTGAGAAAAAGCTATATTACATTCTGTTCCCTTTTGTTTTCCCCAAAGGTCTGTCATATCTAACTTTTCTAATATTCTATTTACCTTCTTCTTTTTTTTCTTGTTTATTTTTGGTTGAATTTATTGAATTCTGAAAGGGGATATTTGAAGTCCCTCACTAGTACAGTTCTGCTGTCTATTTCTTCCTGTAACTCATTTAACTTCTTCTTTAAGAATTTGGATGCTATACCGCTTGGTGCATATATATTTAGTATTGATATTGCTTCATTGTCTATGATATCTTTTAGCAAGATGTAGTTTCCTTCCTTGTATCTTTTAGTTAGGTCTATTTTTACTTTTAATTTCTCTGAGATTAGGATTGCTACACCTGCTTTTTTTTTTTTACTTCAGCTGAAGCATAATAGATTCTGCTCCAGCCTCTTACCTGTAATGTTTGTCTCTCTGCTTCAAGTGTGTTTCTTGTAAACAACATATTGTAGGGTTCTCATTTTTGATCCACTCTGCTATCTGCTTCTGCTTTATGGGAGAATTCATCCCATTCACATTTACAGTTATGATTACTAACTGTGTATTTCTCTCCATCTTATTTTTCATTCTGTTGATCCTCTCTCCTTTCACCCTTTCCTCATGATCAGCTTTCCCTTCTGTCAGTTTCCCCTGCCCCTGCACCTTTTATTTAATCTCCTCTCCTCTTACTTCCCTGTTAGGTAAGATAGATTTCTATATTCAACTGATTGTATATATTATTACTTCTTTGAGATAATACTGATGAAAGTAAGGTTCAAGTGATGCCCATCGACCACCCTTGCATCTTCCCCTCCAATGTAATGGGTCTTTCATGCCTCTTCATGTGAAATCATTTACCCCATTCTACCTCTTCCTTTCTTCTGCACCCAGCATACTCCTATTTCTCAATGCTTAATTATTTTTGTCATTCCTTCAAATTCACCTTATACCTGTACCCTCTGACTCTGTATCTTCCTTCTAGATGTAATATTAGTGATACAATTTTTAAAGAATTAAAAGTATCATCTTCCCATGTAGAGATGTAAACAGTTTAGCTCTATTGAATACATTATATGTTCTTTTCCCTCTTTTTATCTGTTTATGCTTCTCTCTGGTCTTGATATTGGAGATCAAATTTTTGGTTTAATTCTTGTCCTGTCCTTATGAAAGCTTCTGTTTCATTGAATGACTATTTTTCCACTTGAAGTATTATGATTATGCTTAATTTCACCAGATAAGTAATTTTTTTTGGTGAGGCAATTGGGTTTAAGTGATTTGCCCAGGGTTATAGAACTGGTAAGTATCATGTGTTTGAGGCCAGATTTGAACTCAGGTCCTCCTAACTCCAGGGCCATTACTCTATCGACTGCACCACCTAGCTGCCTCAAGTAAGTCATTCTTGTTTGTAGTCCTAGTTCTTTTGCTTTATAAAATATCATGTTTCATGACCTCCAGTCTTTTAATGTTGCAGCTGCTAAGTTCTGTGTAATCCTGACTATGACTCCCTGATATTTGAATTGTTTCTTTCTGGCCACTTTCAGTATTTTTTTCCTTGACCTCATAGTTCTGAAATTTGGCTAAAATGTTCCTTAGGGTTCTTATTTTGGAGTTTTTATTTTAGGATTTCTTCCATGAGGTGATCAGTGGATTCTTTTGATGCCTATTTTGCCCTCTAGTTCTGGGATATTAGGGCAGTTTTCCTTGTCAATTTCTTGAAAGATGCCGTACAAGTCCTCCTTTTGATTATGGCTTTCACGTAGTCCAATGATCCTGACATTGTCTTTCCTAGATCTATTTTCCAGGTCAATTGTTTTTCTCTTGAGGTATTTTACATTTTCTTCTATTTTTCCTTCTTTTAAATTTGTTTGATTGATTCTTAATGTCTCATAGATACTTAGCTACCACTTTCCTAATTCTAATTTTTAAGAAGTTGTTTTCCTCAATTAGCTTTTGTACTTTCTTCTCCATTTGTACAATTCTACTTTTTTAAGCAGTTGTTTTCTTTTCCCGAGCTATTGATTTTTTTTATAATTCTCTTGCATCATTCTCATTTCTTTCTCCAATTTTTCTTCTACCTTTCTTAAAAGATATTCAAGTTCCTTTTTGAGCTCTTCCATGAGTCCTTTCCGGGCTTGAGACTACTTCCTATTTTTCTTTGAGGTTTTGTCCACAAGTGTTTTGACATTGTTGCCTTCTTCTGAGTTTGTGTCTTGATCTTTCCTGTCACCATAATAACTTTCTATGGTCAGATTCTTTTGTTGTTGTTGCTGTTTGTTCATCTTTTTTGACCTTTTTCCTCTCTTTTAAATTTGAGTTCTGGACCCAACGTGGAAGGGGCACTGTCTCGGGCTTCTTGTGTCATGGGCTGCAGACCCTGGATGTTTACCTGATGCTGCACTGACTTTGCATTGAGGCCCACTGGGGACCCTCATGTTTAGTGCTTTACAGAGAAGGTCAGGGAGTGTCTGGAACTGCTGGAGGCCATAGGGGTCTGGTACTGAGCTTACCTGGTACTGAGTTGGGATCCTAGTGCTGGTGTCTGTCATGTGCCGAGGTTGGTGGGGTATTTCTGCATTTCCCTAGGAATACACTGAAGCATTTGGTGGGCCATGCTGGTAGCTACCTGTTTGCTTAGGCACATATAGGGTTGATGTCTACCTATTTGCCAGGGGCTGCACTGAAGAACATAGAGGTATGGGGATTGTTTGTTTGCCTGGGGCTATGCTGAAACACATGGTGGTTCTCAGAGCTAGAGTTTCCCATTCCCCTGGTTATGCTGAAGCATATGGGGGTCCTGGTGCCAGTGTTTGCCTGCTACACCACTCTAGGGCTCAAGATCTACTGATGGCTTGCTGACGTGGGGCTTGCTGCTGACTTCCTGGGATGCTTCCTGTCCTGGGCTGTGCTCCCCTTTTACCCAAGTGATACAGACCTTTCCTGCCAATCTTTCAAGTTTCTTGGGCTCAAAGATTATTGCACCCTATCTTTTTGCTGGTTCTGCTGCTTCAGGATTTGTTTTTGGGTGTTATTTTATGGTTGTTTGGGGATGGATATGGGAGAGTTAAGGTGATTAACTGCTTACTCTGCCAGCTTGGCACCTGGAAGTCCACATAATGTCATATTTCCTCTTGCCTGTGGAACTGAATATACAAATTTATACATTTATATACAAATTTATACATTTATAAATCTATACAAAATAGAAATTGTTCTTGTTTTTATCAAGACACAAGCAGTGAATCCAGGCTCAGCACAAATTCCATCAATAGAATCCTTATTCTTCACATATTTACTCCCTTCCAACCTTCCATCTTGCTCAGTTGCTGAAACATTATGAATTTCAGGCCATTTCACAGGCTGAGATGTTAAGAATCCCTGGGCAGAAGTTTCTTTACTATATACTTTTAAAATTTTCAGTTCTGATTTTTTTCTTTCCCTCCACCCCTTCCCCACCCATTGAGAAGGCAAGAAATATTATACAAAGTAGAAATCATGCAAAACATATTGCTTCATTAGCCACACCTTTACCCCCCAAAACAAAAAGCAAGAAAAATAAAGGAAAAATATGCTTCAATCAGCATTTTGAATTCTTAAGAACAGAACAGTTTCAAACAGGCTTATACTAGCTTAAAACATTGTCAAATCAAATTGAAAATATTCTTTGTTTCTTAGCATCATAAGGATGCATTTCCCAAGTACACAAGAGAGAGGAGACTTCCCTATATTAATCATACCATGTATCCTAGAATCAAATTGTGAGATTGTAAGATCTGCAAGAAGCTTCAGAAATAATCTAATTGAGTCATCTTATTTTAAACACAAGAAAGTGAGTTGCACAAGTTTGCATATCTAGTACATAGTAGCAGTATTGATTTGAACCCCAGATCTCTGATTCTAAAATCAGCTCTTTTCCATTGTACAAATTATGGTACTCATTGCCTATTCAGTAGGAGCCAGCCAAGATGCCTTCGATTATCAGAAAGTAGAACAGAGTAAGGTTGAGACATTAGCAAAGCAAAATACCATTCTACTTCTAAGAGAAGAATCAGAGGCAAGTAAGGTAGTTGTACACCCAGGCACAGGGCCATGAAATGGGTATTAGAGCTGGAAGGGATTTAGAGCTTGTCTAATTCAAAATGCCAAAAGAGGAAAGAACTTGCCTAAGATCATATAGGTAAGAAGGGACAATTAATTAATCAGCCCCTACTTAGTAAACACTCCTGGTATTCCAGGCACTGTGTTAAACTTGGGGGGGGGGAGGGTCAGAGAAGGAAGGAAGGAAAGAAAAAAAGAAGGAAAGAATATTCAAACGGGAAAAAAAAGACAAGATCTAGGCCATGTCTTCTGCTAGTGTTCTTCATGCTAACCCATGTCACAAATTAAGTAAATCACCCCTACTTAAATAACAGGTAGCAGTCTTTAGGAATTATATTACCCCTTTCATCAATGTACCTGCCTTATTTTTTTGGTTTCTTTGGGCCTGCCCTCATTCTGCTTGTATTCTTTTTGTCACACCACCTCATTCCCCAACAAAGTCCCTACTGGAATATCATATCTAGGGCTACCCTACACCATCAGCATTCTATGCTACCTCTAGTGATCCAGAGGCTTTCTCTGCCATGGTCTTCCATCTTTCTAGCAGATATCTACCTCTTGCTTATCAACCTCTTTGCCTCCTCCAATGATCAACTAAGTAATTGAAGCCATGGTAGTACAATGGGCAGAGCACAGGATTTTGACTCTGAAGATGAATTCAAATCCTGGATGTACCACTTATCCATTGGGTAATCTGGAGCAAATCACTTAATCTTCCTAAGATTCAGTTTCCCCATCTGCAATATGGGGGTATTAATACTTGCTCTAACTGTAAAATGCTATATCGATGAATACCTGTTACTTTGTCTCAATAAGGAGAAATGACTCCTCTTATTCTAAGGTAATGCAGGTGACTTTCTTTTATCAGTGGGGCCTTGGGGAGGCATCACTGGCATCATTCACCTTTTGTCTTGAAGGAAGAACTATCAGTCCAAGTTAGATTATAAATGTTAGGAGGCTTGAGAAAGTTTCAAATTAAAAGAGGTAGGAAAAGAAATATGGAAAATTGAAACTAGAGATTTGGAAGGAACATCCTTCCTACATCCCTAGAAGATATTCTTCCTCTTTAACCAATGGTATCTCACAGGGTTCTATCCTGGACCTTCCTCTTTTCTCTGGACCTTCTTCTATTCTACTTCACTTAGTGATCTTGGCAACCATGGATGTAATTACTACCTCTATGCTAATAATTCTCAAATCTACCTATTCTGCATAAAACTATCTGCTGACCTCCAATCTTGAATGTCTTACTGACTTTCAGACATATTGAACTAGATTTCCAGTAGATATCTTAAACTCAACATGTTCAGATGGGAATTCATCCTCCTTCCCCCTATACCCTCCCCTACTCCTAACTTCCCTATTACTCTTGAAGGCAACATAATCCTTGCAGTCCATCAGGCTTCCAACTTAGGTGTCATCCTCAGTTCTTCACTATTTCTCACCCCACTTCCATATCAAATATGTTGCCAAGGCTGGTTAATTTCTCCTTTGTAATATCTCTCAAATATGCCCTTTTCTCTCTTCTGACAATTCTACCATTATTATAATGTGGGCCTTCATCACATCACATCTGGATTATTTCACTAGCCTGATGATGGATATGCCTGCCTCAAGTCTTTCTCCACTCCAATCCATCATTCATTAGCCAATTAAGTAATTTTCTTAAAGATCACATCCAAGCCATTGTCACCACCACCACCACCATCACAAACACACACACTCAATAAATTCTAGTGGCTCCCTATCACCTCAGGATCTAATACAAAATGCTCTATTTGGAAGTGAAATTCTTTCATAACCTAACCTTTTCCATTTTCTTACATCTAACTCCTTATCACATAATCTGCCTGGCTTCCTTGAGATACCAATTACAATCCCATCATTAACAGGAATTCTTTCCAAATGTTTCTGAATTCTAGTGCCTTTTTCCATGTTTTACTTGTTTCCTATTTATTCCACATACAGTTCATCTGTATATAATTACTTATTATCTCCTTCATTAGACTGTAAACTCCTTGAGGGCAGGGACTTTGCCACTTTTTGTATCCCCTGTGTTTAACACAAAATAAGTTCTTAATACATGTTTACTATGATAAATGTTGGAGAAGATGTGGGAAAATTGGAATACTAGTGCATTATTGGTGGAGTTGTGAATTAATCCAACCATTTTGGAGAGTGATTTGGAACTATGCCCAAAGGGGTATAAAATTGTGCATACCTTTTGACCCAGCAATAGCACTTCTAGGGCTATATCCCAAAGAGATCATAAAAGTGGGGAAAGGACCCACATGTACAAAAATATTTATAGCAGCTCTTTCTGTGGTGGCAAAGAATTGCAAATTGAGGGAATGCCCATCAACTGGGGAATGGGTGAACAAGTTGTGGTATATGAATGTAATGGAATACTATTGTGCTATAAGAAATGATGAGCAAGTGGACTCCAGAAAACATGGAAAGACATATATGGACTGATGCTGAGTGAAGTGAGCAGAACCAGGAGAACATTGTACCCAGTACCAGTCACATTGTGCAATGACTGACTTTGGTAGACTTAGTTCTTCTCAGCAATGCAAGGATCTAAGACGTCTCCAAAAGTCTCATGATGGAAAATGCTCTCCATATCCAGAGAAAGAACTATGGAGTTTGAATGCAGATCAAAGCATGCTATTTGCTCTTTTTTTCTTATTTTGTTTTGTTTCTTCTTTCTTGTGGTTTCTCCTAATAGTTTTAATTCTTTTTTACAACATGACTAATGTGAAAATATATTTAATAGGAATGTATATATAGAGCCTATATCAGATTGCTCCCTGTCTTGAGGAGGGAGGCAGGAAGGAAGGGGGAGAAAATGTAAAACTCAAAAGCTTATATAAGTGATTGTTGAAAACTAAAAATAAGTTAATTAATTAAAAAAATACGTATTTACTGACTAACACTGACTGACACAAGCACTTCTCCTCATTCTGTGGTAAGAAACATCCCAACAGGTTTTAAATAAAATTTTTGATCCATGTTTGTGTAATCAAGGAAAGGTAGGGATTATTATGGTATACTCCTTACTTCCCAAGAAGATATCATAAAATATTCTGAGGGAAATCTCCAATGGCATACATTCAGGTAGAATCTTGGGAACTTTAAGTTCAGAAAATTTCTAATTGGAAGAGAGCTAAGAGATCATCTTGTTCAAATATCTCATTTTACTGATGAGCAAACTTAGGTCCTAAGAAGTTGAATACTCTCTCAATTTCCTTATTTGTAAAATGGGAATGCAGTTTTGAAGAGTATGTATTTACAAGCTTATTGTTAGGGTCAAATGAGATAATGTATGTGAAGAACTTTGCAAATCTCAACGCCAGCTAGTATTATCAACTTCTCAGAGATCTAGTTTCTATATCTGTAAATAGGGGATAGCAGCAATTGTATCCCACAACCTATAAGGCTATTGTGAAGAAATTGCTTTATAAACCTTGAAGTACTGTAGAAATGTCAGTGGGTATCATAATTACTAGGGCAGCTAGGTGTTTCAGTGGATGGGGTGCTGGACCTGGAATCAGGAAGACTCATCTTCCTGAGTTCAAATCTGGCTTCAGACTCTAGCTATGTGACCCTAGGCAAGTTACTTAACCCTCTTTGCCTGAGTTTCCTCATTTGTAGAATGAAGTAGAGAAGGAAATAGCAAACTACTCCAGTATCTTGCCAAGAAAATGTCAAATGGTGTCACAAAGAGACGAGATTGAACAAAAATAATAATTACTGCCCTCAGAGTCACTAGCTTAGCTCAGTAAAGAAAAAAACTTAGGGTTTACCAAAGGTTATTCTTGATCATTTTTCAGACCTTGGACTGTCTTCTTTAATTCCATGCCTTGTTCCTTATAATGTCTTCAATTACCTTCAAATGAACAGATTGTTGGCTTAGAGTTATGGTTTTCTTTTTTTTTTCTTTTTCAAAAGAGCTCAGTTGTCCTATTTAATGACAAACAATTACTGTCAGGGGCTGGAATAGTATTGCAGTTTTAGTTGATTAAAATAGAGCCACATTCTTTGTGCCAAAACTCCTAGCAAGTTGGAGTTAGAACTTGCAAAGTATTCACAGCATGATCCCTTGCTTTCGTTGTAGTTAACTGCTCTAATTGATGCTGTCATTATAATTGACCTGTAAAGAGTAACCTTGATGGTTATTGTTATGTATTCAGTTTTGTCTGCCTAAATTTAAGCTTAAATATTAATGGAAACTATTAAAAAAAAAAGAAACCCCATGAAATCCCTCAAGCTGCACTACAGGAGTACAATACTTTTTAGCGAGTGGCAATGGATATAAACATAATTATTTTTGCTAATTTTTAAGGACAGTAACAAAAATTGAACTGAGTAGTCTAAAAAATGCTTGATAGATATTTGACAATTTGCATATGCAAAGCACACAGTTTTGATTCTAGGAAGTCTCATTCATAGCATGTGGATATATGAGGATGTGGAAGATATATTGAGTTACAAAGTATATGTATGGTAGTTGTGTGTATGTATACATCTGTGTGATTTTTTTGGGGGGAGGTGATATTTTAACTAGTTGATATAGACCTAACTTCCATTTGATATCACTGATCTAGTCCAATTCCTTTTTATATTGAGGAGACCCAAGTTCAAATAATAGTTTCACTACTTACTGACTGTGTGACCATGGCCAACAAGACCCATGAGTTCTGTGAGCTTCTATTTCTTTATGTACAAAATGATTGATAATAATAATCATCAAGTTTCCTACTGCAATAGAACTGTTTTGAGAAAAGTACAACAGAAGTGGGAATGGTTATCCTTATTGTTATAGCTTAAATGGAAGTTAGGCTGATAGGTCCGTGACCTAACCCCAAATGTTATGTAATCAACCAATTGGAAGTTGGAAAGATAGGTTTCACCTCACCGTCAATGAAATAGCCCAACATTGTGTTTGTCTACAACACAAGTACATCTACGTTTTTTCATTATTCCCTCCCACCCCAACTGGGATCCCTCCCTGAAATGTGCACACACCTAAGCTCCCTCTTTTTAAGCCTGATATCAGTCTCTCAAAGTAGTTATAATGTAATGTAACCATCAACAGCAGCTGGGCTGGTGTCATTGGGAAAATTCAACACCAATTCCCTTCCCTCCAGATCACTTCTTGACTGTGACAGGTATTCCTGGAGGGCTAACTCTGGACTGTTGGGTCAGTGACTTAAGAGGAAAAGCTATGCCTCAGCCCTTTTCATTTTTGATGGGACAGTAAGTCATACAGGAAAGCAGGCATGGATGTATTGTGATCTGGATTGCAGATGTTATTGCATTATTTTTCCCTGTAAGCCCATCTATGTTCCAAATTGCCTTATCGCTGTCAAGAGCATCAGCATCCTTAAAGTCACTTTGTTCATTGTTGAATCTTTACTTTCCCTCCCCACATATCTGAGTATCTAATCAGCTGTCAAATCTTGACAATTCTACCTCCTCATCTCTCAGATCTGTCCCTTTCTTTCTCCTCACATAGATACCACCTTGGTTCAAGCTCTCATCAAATCTTGTCTGTACTGTTGCAACAACTAATTCTTCTCCCTAACTCAAGCCTCTCCCCATTCCAAACTATCCTTCACACTTCTCTTAAAGTGCTTTTGCTAAAATACAGGTCTGACCGCTTCATTCCCTCACTCAATAAACTCCAGTGGCTCCCTATTTGACTCTTGGATCAAATGTCGTATTACTTTTATCTTGTCCTTTCAATTTTTTAAACTTTCACAATCTATGCAAGTATTAATATAGCAGTACATATATACAGGGGATACTGGATGGCTCAGTGGATAGAGTACCAGGCCTGGAGTCAGGAAGACTCATTTTCTTGAGTTCAAATCTGGCCTCAAACACTTCCCAGATGCGTGACCCCTAGGAGAGTCACTTAACCCTTTTTACTTCAGTTTCCCCATCTGTAAAATTAGCTGGAGAAGGAAATGGCAAATCACTATAGTGTCTTGCAAAGAAAAACCCAAATGGGGTCATGAAGAGCTGGACATGACTGAAATGAATGAACAATAAATTAGGCCTCAGGTTCCAGGTGGCAGGAATCATTTTTTTTTGTCAGCTAGATAGTTCAGTGGATAGAGCACTAGACCTGGGGTCAGAAGACTTGAGTTCAAATTCGACATCAGCCACTTACTAGCTGTGTGACCCTGAGCAAGTTATTTAACCCTGCTTGCCTCAGTTTCCTCATCTGTGAAATTATATGGAGAAAGAAAAGATAAACCACTCTAGTACCTTTGATAAGAAAATCTCAAATGAGGTCCCAGAAAATCTGGCACAATTGAACAACTGAAAAACAACAACAACGTGTACAGACTTCATTTACTTACCTACTTATCTATTAATTTGTTAATTCATTTGTTTGTTTATCTATTCATGTGTTTATTTATTTGTCTACCTATGAATTCATTCATTCATTAAAGATTAAGTCACCCAATAGTACCCAGGCTGGAAGTGCAGAGGCTGGTCAAAATTGGATCCCACCAGAACTAATGAAAAGAAATGCAGGGGAAGGTGGCCTAGCTATTCTAGATCTTAAATTGTATTATAAAACAGCAATCATCAAAACTGCTTGGTACTGGCTAAGAAATAGAGTGGTCGATCAATGGAATAGGTTAAATATGCAAGACACAGTAGTCAATGACTATAGTAATCTATTATTTGATAAACCCAAAGACCCCAGCTTCTGGAATAAGAACGCACTCTTTGAAAAAAAAAAACTACTGGGAAAACTGGAAAAGAGTATGGCAGAAACTAGGCATAGACCAAAATCTCACACCATACCAAAATGAAGTCAAAATGGATTCATGATTTAGATATAAAGGCTGATACTATAAGCAAACTGGGAGAGCAAGGAATAGTTTACCTATCTGATCTATGGAGAACAGGAGAATTCATGACCAAACAGGAGATAGAGAACATTATAAAAAGCAAAAGGGATGACTTTGATTACATTAAATTGAAACACAAACAAAGCCAATGCAACTAAGATTAGAAGCAAGAATTTTTACAACCAGTCTCTCTGATAAGGTCCTCATTTCTAAAATATATAGAGAATTAAGTCAAATCTATAAGAATACAAGCCATTCCCCAATTGGTAAATGGTCAAAGGATATGAACAGGCAGTTCTCAGATGAAGAAATTAAAGCTATCTATAGTCATATGAAAAAATACTCTAAATCACTATTGATTAGAGAAATGCAAATCAAAACAACTCTGAGGAACCATATCACACCCATCAGACTGGCCAACATGACAAAACAGGAAAATAATAAATGTTGTAGAAGATGTGGGAAATTGGAAAACTAATGCATTGTTGGCGGAGTTATGAAATGATACAACCATTTTGGAGAGCAATTTGGAACTATGCCCAAAGGGCTATCAAAATGTGCATACCCTTTGACCCAGCAATAGCACTTCTAGGGCTATATCCCAAAGAGATCATACAAATGGAAAAAGGACCCACATGTACAAAAACATTCATAGCAGCTCTTTTTGTGATGGCAAAGAATTGGAAATTGAGAGGATGCCCATCAATTGAGGAATGGCTCAGCAAGATGTGGTATATGAATGTAATGGAATACTATTGTGCTATAAGAAATGATGAGCCAGTGGACTTCAGAAAAACCCGGAAAGACTTGTATGGTCTGATGCTGAGTGAAGTGAGCAGAACCAAGAGAACATTGTACATAATAACAGCCACATTGTGTGATGACTAATATTGATAAACTTAACCCTTCCCAGCCATACAAAGATCAAAGACATCTCCAAAGTCCTCATGATGGAAAATGCTATCCACATCCAAAGAAAGAACTTGGGAATTTGAATTGCTATTTTTTCTCTTCTGATGAGTTTTGTTTCCTCTTTCTGGTGGTTCCTCCTATTGGTTCTAATTTTTACTTACAACATCATTAATGTGAAAATATGTTTAATAGGAATATATATGTATAGCCTATATCAGATTGTGTGCCATCCTGGGGAGGGTGGTGGGGAGGAAGGGGGAGAAAAATTTTAAACTCAAAAGCATATGGAAATGATTGTTGATAGTTCAAAATAAATTAACAAAAATTTTTTTAAAAATTGGATCCCACCACTGATAAGCATGGAAGCTTTGATAAGATTTCCAACTTGCACTGGTTCCCCCCTCATTAGGCAACCTCATGCACTCCATATTCAACCTCTGCTTCTGGGAAGTTCATGATATTGATGCCAGATAGTAGTGATACCCATTCACTTTAGATCACAGGCCTCAGCCTCCCTGGTTGTAAGAACAAGTTTTCACCACTATATATTATAACTAAAAAAAAAAATATATTTGTAAAGCTGAGGAAGGAATCCCTCACCTCCTGAGGAGACATAAACCTACCTCTTATTTAAAGCTCTCCATCAAGGCAGAATGCAACTTCAATGTTGAATTGAAAGGAGATTACTTGTTTTTTTTGCTTTTTTTAATAAATACAAGTTATTTCCCTTATACCCAGAAGCAAAAGGCTCTCCCTATGAAAAACTCCCATTTCATGTCACACAAAAGTTGTTCAATCAAACCAGGAGTGGCTTATTGGGTTAGAGCTTCAGGCAAAGATGTTGGAGAATTCTATCTGGCCTGTCACCACTGATTCGCTGAAGCACCCTAGGCAAGTCACTCACCTTCTCATTTCAACTTCCAGTCTGCGCTTTTTCACTATTGATCTCAGAGGACTCTTTAGAGAACTAATTAGATGGCCTCTTTAAAGAGCTTGGAGCTCCTTGGAGGAAGATGATGTGTAAATACAAAGCCCATGCAACAATAAGTCTGGATACCATACAAAACCACTGAGCACAGGAACAGAAATGACATGAAAACAGTAATAAAAAGCACTTTTACCTACATAATGGGTCAATAGCTTTTGAAAAAATATCATTCAATTCAATTACGTTGAAGAATCTGTAGTATCAACTTTTCCTGTCTGTCATGAGACAAATATGGGAAAGACTGAGAATACATGCAAAACTGAAAGGAATTGAATCCGAGTTATCTTATTTTGATTTCACTAGCCCATGCTGCTGTACAAAAATAGCCTTGGGCATTAATCTGTCAGGTCCATTATTATGCTTATTTCTGAGATTTATACATTGGTGTATGGTACAATAGACATCTACTGAGTGCTGATCTCCTGCCAAGCACTGGGCACCACACCTTGGTCTCTCCAGTCCCAACCCAGTGGGTTTTCAACCTAATAAGACAGGCAAGGCAATTAAGATACACATTCCCAGGAAGAAAATAACTAATTAATGCAGAGGAGATGGAACTGGTTGAAATTTTGCTCCAGAATACCTCACATAACCCACCATGGGTTCTATGTACAAGGGTCTCAGTATAAGGGCTTTAGAGAGCTAGAGACTTTGGGAAAGTATGTTGACAACATGGTGGGACTACTCCCCAGATTACTTGTTTGTCTTGGATATTTTGACACTGATGAATATGGTCATTTTTCAGATATTTTCCAGGCCAAATTTAATTCTTCCTGTAAACTCTTTCTGTATCTTCTCTATTTCCCCTCTATTTCTTGTTTCTTCATCTGATTTTTTTTATTTGCATAGTATTACTACCATCATTCCCCACCATCATTGTTTATCATTTCTGCTTGAACCATGCCTCTTTAATATAATCCTTATCTTTTTCTCCATGTTATTTTGTTCAACATTGTTAAATACTCTCAAGTGGCTATAAAATCAACTAACAGCTAGCATTTGTAGAGTGATTTATCACAACTTTGTGAGGTAAGTGGTTATCATCATCATTTTACAGAGAAGGAAATGGAGATTTAAAGAAACTAAGTGGCAGTTTCTTTTTATTTTGTTTTTTTATTTTTTTAATTTTTTAATTAATTTATTTTGAATTATGAACAATCACTTCCATAACCTTATGAGTTTCAAATTTTTATCCCCCTCCCTCTCCACCACCCTCTCCAAGATGGCACATAATCTGATATAGGCTATACATACACATTCCTATTAAACATATTTTCACACTAGTGATGTTGTAGGTAAGAATTAGAACCAACAGGAGGAACCACCAGAAAGAGGAAACAAACCACAACAGAAGGAAAAAATAGCAAATAGTATGCTTCAATCTGCATTCAAACTCCATAGTTCTTTCTCTGGATGTGGATAGCCTTTTCCATCATGAGGCCTTTGGAGATGTCTTAGATCCTTGTATTGCTGAGAAGGGTTAAGTCTATCAATATTAGCCATCACACAACATGGCTGTTACTGTGTACAATGTTTTCCTGGTTCTGCTCATTTAACTCAGCATCAAACCATACAAGTTTTTCCAGGTTTTTCTGAAGTCAGCTTGTTCATCATTTCTGATAGCACAATAGTATTCCATTACATTCATATACCACAACTTGTTCATCCATTCCCCAATTGATGGGTATCCCCTCAATTTACAATTCTTTGCCACCACAAAAAGAGCTGCTATAAATATTTTTGTACATGTGGACACTTTTCCCATTTGTATGATCTCTCTGGTATATAGCCCTAGTA
>NW_020954604.1:1685807-1730402 GCF_900497805.2 Vombatus ursinus | reverse complement strand
GGGGGGGGAACTAATAGGGAAGCAAATTAATCAAATAGAAAATAAATAGGAGTTGTTGTTTTAGTTCACTATTAAGTGTGTAGGTCAAATTTGAATTCAAGATGAGTCTTCCTGACTCCAGGACCTGTATTCTATTCACTACGCCACCTAGCTGCCAAATTATGTAAATACTAGGGTTGATAACTTGATAGAAAATTTTAAATGTGAAAATTATTCAAGATTTAGCAAACTTAGGGAAATTGTTAGCAATTTAGATTTAAAGGGAAATGAATTTCACACAATATCAGTGAATGTGAGGTGGATGATAGATAATTTTTTTTTTAATGAACTAAAAGAAAAAGGAAGAAAATGAGAAAATGTGTTGATCTAAACTGTGGAGAGGAGATGACTTTTTTTATTAAGGAAACAATCATTAAGGACAAGATAGAATGATTAATTACATTAAAAGTATGCAAACTAAAAAAGCAGACTATGAAAATATTTATGGTAAATATGACAGAGAAAAGGAACTGTTAAAAATTTACAAAGGTAATTCCCAGTCCACAATGGATAAATGGTCAAAGCATATGAACAGACAATTTTCAAAAGATGAAACATGAATTGTTAATAAACACTCAAAAGTATTCAAACTCACTAATAATCAGAAATGCTAATTAAAATAACAACTTTGACTTATCGACTCATACCCATCAAAAATAATTTAAAATGAAATTATGAGAAACAGGTATATTCATTCACTGATGGTGGAATTGCAAACTAGGGGTACCTTTTGTGAGAGAAATCTGGTAGTCTTAAAAAAAATTAAAAATAGTCACACTTGAAAATTCTATTATTTGGAATATACACTGAAAGTGTTATGCAAATAACAACAAAAAGGCTATTTGTTGAAATTTTTGTAGCATTATTTGCAGCAGTTTGTAATCACAAAAACTTATAACTTACACATTCAACTATAGGGGAATGACTAAATAAATTGGAGTACATTAGTGTAATGGGGTACTGTAATATAGATAATATGAGGAAATGGGAAGAATATGAAGACATAAAAATACTTACATGAAATCATGTAAAGTGAAAAAAGAAAACTCAAAGAACAAAATACACATTCTAATGATTAAAAGAAGAAAGATAAATGTGAATAAATAGCTAAATAAAGAATCCCAATAGAAACCGAGGGAATGAGCAAAATGTTATGACATGCTATCCTTTGAAATCCATTTATTTAAATATAAATAGTTGCAGAACACATTTAACCAGTTATACTGATGGTTAATATTGAGCTCATAAAAATCTTTTAAAATTACTTTCTTTTGAGAAGCATCATGGAAGTTATTAATGATAAAATGTCAGATGAACTACTTATTTATCAATTCAATTCCATTGACACTTATTAAACATCTATTATATGGAATGCATAAATCTAGGTACTGGAAGAGAAGACAACAGATACATAGTCTAATGACTGTATTGATATCTCTGAGATATTAATTATAATAACTTACAATTCATTGGGTGGATCGATATTTACATTAACTAAGAAGGTTTGTATGAATTAGCTGTACCGCTGGAGAGAAGAGTCATACCGATGAAATCCATTTCATTATAAAAGCAAGGCTAGGAGACACCTCAGTGGCTGGGACACTGAGGATCCCTGCTCAACATGAAAAACTGTAACAGTGCTTTTTATCCTCTAGAGGCACTGCACAAATTTCTGATTGCCTTCAGCCATAGATGGCTTCTATAGATATTTTAACCTGTCAATTAAGAAGTACTTCTTATATATTGAACATTACGTTACATCTTACAGGGGATGATAATACATGGTCCCTGACATCATGGATCATATTAGGGGAGGGAGATAATATGCACCTACATGAAAAGAAAACTTATATGTAATAGTATGTATAAGTGAAAAAAATAATAACTATCCTATATACAGCATTTTAAGTTTTACAAATGCTTTACATATGTTAACTCATTTATTCCTTATGACAATCCTGTGAGGTAGGCTATTGTTATCCTCATTTTACAGATGAAGAAAGTGAAATGTAAGAGGTTAAGTGACTTCCTCAGAATCACATAGTGTCTGAAGTAGAATAGTGCTCATCTTCCTGGTTCTAAGTTCTATATGCTATCCACTATACCACCAAGCTGCACTGAAGATGAGTAGCACAGACAATGAATACCATAGAATTTCACAGAAGGATGAGAAAGTGAGGCCATTTCAGGTTACTATGGTCAAAGAATAGATAAGATTCATTTTTTTAATTAGTAGTTGTTCTTCCTTCTACCCATACGACAGTTGAAAAAAGAACCCTCGTAACAAATATGCAGTCATGCAAAACTAATTGCCACAATGTCCATGTCCAGAAAATAAATGTCACAATCTGTACATTGAATCCATCACTTCTCTGTCAGTAAGTGGGTAAAATACTTCTTCATTGGGCCATTATACCAATTTCTCAAATCCTTCAAAGTTGTTTGTTTTTAGTTTTGTTATTGTCTACATTGTGCTTCTGTTTCTGCTCACTTCATTCTGCATCAATTCATATGTGTCTCCCTAGATTTTGATGAAATCATTGGTTTTGTCATCTCATGTGACACAATAGTATTCCATTATGTTTATACACCAGTTTATTCAGTTATTTACCAATTGATGGAAACCCTTTTAATCTCCAGTTCTTTGCTACCACAACAAGAGATGATATAGGGCTTTTTTTGTACCTATGGCTCCTTTTCCTCTTTCTTTGATCTCTTTGAGGGATGGTCCTAATAGTGGTCTTACTGGATCAAAGGGTACGTACAGTTTAATGACTTCTGAGGCATTATTTCGAATTGCTTTCCAGAATGGCTAGAAGAAATCATACCTCCAAATACCTCCTGTATTAATGTTCCTGGTTTTCCCACAAACTCTCCAACAATTTCTATATTCCTTTTTCTGTTGTTTGTCAGTCTGATAAGGATGAGATGGAACAGCCAAGCTGTTTTAATGTGCATTTCTGTAAATATGAGTGATGTGGAAAATTATTTCATATGGCTATTGATAGTAGTCTCATAGAAGCATAGGTACATAGACTAAGAGCTAGGAGGGATCTTAGAGGCCATGCCTGGTCTTTCTTTTACCTTGCCACACTTTCTGATCATCTTTAACCTAAGAAAGTTCACTAGGACTCTATTTCTGGATTCAACTAATAGTACAGGGTAGTCTACTATCCAGACTTCTTCCACCATGATTCGGAAAACTCCTTATCCTAGAAAATCACTTTAGCATTGGAATTTACAACTTCAAAGTCCCCTCAGCCTCTGTGGCCTCTTTCTCTGATTGGATGGCTCCACAGAGTGTTTATATTACTTATCCATGGTTTCACTGAGTTTAAGTATCAGCACTGGTACTCAATCCCATATTCCCTAACTGTAAGAGCAGAATTCTTTCTACACCCTAATTTCCATTCACAAAGTGAGATAAAGCATGAAGTAGGACTAAAAATCTTAGAGCTGATATAGTTAATATAATACTTAAAATATAACCTCCCTTTTCTCCTTTGAGAACCACTAGGTACCACCACTACTAAGCAAAGATGTTTGGGTCTACTCATCTCCTTTCCTCCTGTTTCTTCATATGCCCCCCTTTTATATTTAACTTTATTTCACTAGGGTAGAAATGTCAATAGGATTATAGATGTATATAATACTTAAAAGGCATCTAGTACAATTGCTGAATTTTACAGATGAGGTGACGGAGGATCAGGGATGTTAGATTACTTCCCCAAGGCCATACAGATAATGTTGGAAGCAGAATTTGAACCCAGGATTTCTGGCTCCAGAGCTAGTTCTTTTTCTCCTATACTATCCTATTTAGGGTAAGGAGGATGGTCACACAAAATTATTTACCTCAGTGTTGCAAGAAAGGATGTATATCATAAACGCCATCCTTTTTGATGTCCTAGCAACAATTATCAAATAGGTGAACAGCTGTTTCACTACTCTCCCACCTCTTCACCTCTCTTTCCTGTATTTCTATCTGCTTTCTTGTCCTATCCCACCTTTCCAAAGTATTCTAGTATCTTCATGATTTTTTTTACTAAGTGGAGCAGTGAATAGAGTATTGGACTTGAAGTCAGAAAGACCTGAGTTCAAATCTTTTCTTACATACTTAGTTTTGTAAACTTGAAAAAGTCACTTAATATCTCTCAACCTCTATTTCCTCATCACTTAAACAGGGGTAATAACAGGATCAAAAGAGTTTACATATGAAAAGAGCTTTCCAAACCACAAAGTGCAATGTAAGTACTAAGTATTATTATTGGAGAATTATCTGAGGTACGAAGAGACTAAGTGACTTTCCCAAGATTACACAGCTAGTTATCATGGTGTCAATATTCATGAATTCATAAAATATTAGTGCTAGAAGAAACTTTAGAGATTACATATTCCAATATCCTAATTTTGTAGATGAGGAAACTATAGCTCAATTAGATTATACGCCTAAGATTAAACAATTAGTAATTATGTAGCTAGACAAGAATCCAGGTCTCCTGGGAATATTTTTGTTTTACTCTACCTAGTGGAAAAGAGTGATTTAACATTATTCCTCCCAAAGATAGTATGATAATAATAGCTGACATTTATAAAGTTGTCATAAAGCTGAAAAAATATAATCTCATTTAACTTTGACAATGAGGTGGGTACAACAAGTATTACTCTTCTCATTTTACAGATAAGAAAACTGAGGCTCAGATGTTTACGGACTTGCTTAGGATTACATAGCAAGTGTTTGAAGCAGGATTGAAGCAGAAAACAAGGGTTTTCTGGTCTCTCAGTCCAACACTTCCCCTCTTCCACTCTCCTCTCCAATATATCATACTGCAGGTAAAATGAGATTTTCATTTTAAATGAGATCCTTTAACTCAAAGGATTGAGTAGAATTTTAGATACAGGGATTGGCCAATGGAAGAGAGATTTAGGGATGAAATATTCTTATTGGAGTTCCTCAAATCAGAATGAAGGAGACCACTTTCTTTACATGTATGAGCCCACATATTATTTAAAGCTGTTATTCTGCCACATTTCTTTCAAGCCTACTGGAACCTATACTTGTTTACTTAGATAGCTAGAATAGAAAAAGGTATCTCCAAAATTTTTTGAAAACTTACTTTTGAGTTGCCTTATGTAGCTAAGGACAGTACTATAATAGCATTATCTTGCAGTGGCCTTCTCTCTCTGTGCACTGTACCTTGGTCATTCTTTATTTTGGGCTTCCGTTCACTAGGATTCTTCTTCAGCAGGAAGCTTTCCTTTTGAGCACTATGCTTTCATTTGTAGGACTTTCCTTGTTTAATCATTATTTATTTCTCCACCTACCCAGGCAGGCAGAAAGTAGTATGGTTTTTAACTTCTGAAAATTCATTCAAGGAGACAGCATCCTTTTTGTAAAAGATGAAGAGCAAGAGAAGAAGAGAATGCATGCTTCACTGATACCAGCTTAATGCTGTCCTGGTTCTCTAGAGGCTAGTCCCATGTGGTTATAATTAATTTTTAATGTAGGCCTTCAGGGCAAAACACTTAAGGGGTTAACCAGTTTTCTCCAACAAAATGAATAGTTAAATGCTAACATACATTTATCAATAGCTACTACTTTGACTGTTGAGAAAAGAACTTAGTTTCCTCCCATTATCTTTGTTCTCCTTTTGATTCATTTGCAGAACTATAGAACTGTAGGCCTCAAATTTAGGCAAGAATAGTAATTGCTGACATTTATCTAATTCTTTAAATTTTGTGAATGTTGTAACATGTAGCATCTTATTTCAGTCTTATAACAGTCCTGTGAAGTGGGTATTTTTTTTTCTGCTTCTATATCTGTGGTTTTAAATTTGCATGACAGATGTGGCCTAGCCTTTGAGTCAGGATGACTTAAATTGAATTCCTACAGCAGACACATGGTAGCTATGGGCCTTCTGATATGAGGTAAGCGCTACAGAAATTAATATCTTCCTTTCACAAATGAAGAAAATAAGGCTTAGAGAAGTTCAGTGACTTGGTAATGGTCTCATATCTGGTCATTGTCCAAGGCAGGATTTTAATACAAGTTTATCTGCAACACCATATCATAAAATAATAATTGGCATTCATATACTTAAATGGTTCTGTGATCTTATCTGTTGGTGTGTTCCTTTCTATGATATACCACAAGTCATCCATGATTGTCTCATGAGTTTCAGTGACTGAAGAATTCATTGCCACAGGGCCAGTCTACTGTTGATCACCTACCTACTCCTTCCCAA
This sequence comes from Vombatus ursinus, assembly GCF_900497805.2. Lineage (NCBI taxonomy): Eukaryota > Metazoa > Chordata > Mammalia > Diprotodontia > Vombatidae > Vombatus > Vombatus ursinus. The sequence goes on along the minus strand of NW_020954604.1, from coordinate 1,724,121 downwards.
ATAGGTTGGTGCTTGGAAAGCAGACTCAGTCTACTTTCCAGAATGGCAGAACTTCTCAGAACCTATGGGGCAGCACCTTCAAAGAACCTGGCAACAACAATTCAATATACTTTATATATATGCATGTATGTATGTATATGTGTATATATGCATGTGTATGTAAGTATGTATATGTGTATATATGTATGTGTATGTAAGTATGTATGTGAGTATATATGTATGTGTATGTAAGTATGTATGTGTGTATATATATGTATATGTATGTGCATATATACACATATACATATATATATACACATATATATATATATATGAAGTGAGGGGCATTTCAGGATCCATGATATTATCCTTATAATGATCTACATGCATGGAAACTGCTTCCACCAAAGCAGATGAAGAGTTCATCTTTAACTTTTAGTCTTGAAAGTTGTTTTAGTACACTGAGAAAATTAATAACTTTCCCATAATCACATAGTTAGTAGTGTAAACTTTATAGTTTATAAAATGCTCTTTCAAATGTGATCTCATTTAATACTGAAAAAGTGGAACATGTTTTAAACATTTAAACATTTTAAACATTTAAAAAAAGAAAGGAACTGACAGACCCAGAAGGATTACACAGTGCTTGAGACAAAGTAGGTACCTAATAAATGCTTGTTGGGTGAATGATTGTTCAAACTGAAAAGCACCTTAGATATCATCTAGTAACTATTCTAATTCTCCTATTTTCCCAATGAAAACACAAAAAGTTAAGTAGTCAGCTAGTTAGAAAGAGAATGAGGCTTAGACCTTGGGTGTTCCAACTCCAGGTCAAGTGTTCTGTTCTTTACAGTGAGTCTTCTCAAAAAGATTGCAAATATGAATCCCAGAGTTGGTAACTAGATATTTGATAGTAATATTTATGACAAACACATTACAGAAACAGCAAGTTTATAGAGGTTTTAACATCTCTACCACTTTAGGGAAGAGATTGTCTCTAATCTTACAACTCCTCCAGCACCTAGCATAATAATTTTATCAATCAATAAACACTTAAGAGGAGAAAATACTGAGGGATTGAATGAATGGTTGAATGGTTGAATGGTTGAATGAATTCTTACTATTGTCCATGCAATCATTGTTTACATTGTGCTATATTTATTTGAAATTGTAATTCTAGATGTATAAGGGGGGTTACTGTGTTATAGTACAAAGAACTCTAGATATGTATCTGAAGAACTGTATTTAAATCTTGGCTCTGTCACTCTTAACTTGAGTGATTTGGAATCAGTAATCGCCCCTCTCTAGGCCATGACAACTGTGTTAGATGATCTTGGATCCTTTTAGCTCTGAAATTCTATGATCCTGTGGTCATGACCGAAGACCTGTAACCTTTAAATTATCAAAAAAAACCCAGGAGATTGTGCTTATGTTAACTCTTTTGTATATAATCTAATTGATTATTTAATTGATGGCTTCTGTGATCATGAGTCTTTTAATTTATAAAAAACAAAAAAGAGTTAAAAAAAATTGTAGTTGTGGGAGATAGCTGACTTGGGCCTTGAATGGTAGGTAGGTTTTGGATAAGAAGAATCTTTGGCTTCTTAGAAGGCACAACTTAGATGTTATCAATCACTGGAAGCCTTTCCTGATGCCCTGATTGTTCTTGCTCTCAGTTTGCTTACTTCTCAGTTTATGTGTTCTCCCGTTCAGTAGAATGTGACCTCTCTGAGGACAAGGACTGTTTTTTGTTTTTTTTTTTTTTTTTAAATTTTATTAGCAGGGTTTCAGTGCCTGGTACAATGAATGCATGATTGTTGGTAATTTTTAATATTGAGTTTGATCTGGAAAAGGGAAGCACACTAAAACATTAACAATAATTATAATAATATCCAGCATCCATGTAGTGCTTTAAGGAAGGTTTGAAAAACTCTTTATAAATATTATCTCATTTTATCCTTACAACAAACTTATGAGATGGATGTTATTATTAACCCCACTTGACAGATAAGGAAACTGAGGCAGACAAAGGTTAAGTGATTTTCCTATGATCATATAGCTAGTAAGTGATTGAAGCTGTATTTGAACTCAGGCTTCCTGACTTGAGACTTGAGACTCAGCACTCTATTCACTGTACTACAGTTTACAGTAGAGTCTTTTTTTTTCTCAAGCAAAACTAGGGAAATATATAAGGATATTTAAGTTTTAGATGATCTCTTCACTGTGATTTGTTAAAGCTCTTGAAATTTAAGTCTCTAATACTTTGAATGTGATTTACAAACTTAGTTTCATTTAGGAAAATATTTTTGATAGAGATACGTTTGATCATTAAAGCTATTTTTTATTTTCTTTTTGGTATATTTGGTTGTCTTATTTTGCCATTTTTATCAAATTTACTAATGATTATGAAAGCTTATAAGGGTTTTTTTATTGGAAATCATATTGGTTGAGTCTTTTTTTTTATCATGCTGTATGGTATCATTTAATGCTGTTTTAAATGTATTATAAATACCTGTAACCAAATGATTTAAAGGCTTAAACTTTGTTAAAATTTGTTCATTTTGATCAGTTACTAGTAATACTTTACTGAGTAATGCAATGAATTTTTATTTTTAATCTTTGTGCCCAAATTTTGAGTTGAGATGATTTCAATAATAAATGTATGATATATGCACATAAATGCGATATGTATGTATATGTGTATGTGTATATATGTATTATGTATGTGCATATGTGTGTATATATGTATATATACAGATAGATAAAGATATATGTGAAATAGCCACAATTTTCTGTTCATTTTCAATTCTTATAGTTCATATATCTTTTCCCCACACACTTCAGGAACAGATCAAGTAATAATGAAAATATTATCTAGCATTTATATGTGGTTCTTTAAGGTTTGAAGAGTATTTTACAAATATTTGCTCATTGTCTTTTTACAACTCTTGGAGGCAGATGCTATTAATATCATCATTTTACAAACAAGGAAATGAAGGCAAACAGGTTAAGTGACTCATCCAAGGTGGCACAGCCAATTAGTGTCTGAAGCAAGATTTAACTCAAGTTTTTCTGATTCCTGATCCATCACTATACCACCTCGCTGCTACCTACACTAATAAGGAAACATAAGGATGTCCACATTTCAGGGACATGTTAGGGGTTCACTTAGAACATTTTTCAACTCTAATAATTTTTTGAGTTAGTGTTGTTCATTAGTATATAATTGCTGTCTCTCATATCATGTTATGTTATATTTTGTTATGTTATATTACATTATATTTAAACTATTTCTTAAAATGTATTTTCCTCATAACCAACACTGCTGTAATTGCACTCTCCAAAGTCAGTTTCCAGCACACAGCTAAAAATTTGAGTTTAGAGCTAAAGATTTAGGAGACATCTACACATAGGTGGTCACTAAAGCTCTAAGAGTGAATGAGACATAGTGTGATATAGTGTATTGACTTGGATTGATGTCCCATTTCTGATACATATTAGCTGTTTGACCATGGCCAAAAATATTTTAGGTGGCAACATGTTGAAAGGGAATGGAGAATCAACTTAATCAATATTCATTAAGTACCAACTATATGTCAGGTGCTATGTTAAGCACTGGGAATATAAATACAAATTTTAGGAAAAGAGAGTCTGTGTCCTCAAGGGGCTTGAAATCTAATGAAGAAAGGCAATACATAAAAGGAAGCTCAAAAAAGGCAGAAGGGAATGTTGGAGTGTTCTAGAGAAGGCCAGTAGTATTATAGTTGGTAAGAAATGGGGAGGAAATGAAGGAGATTCAAGTGTAAGACTCCTACACTTACTGACTGTGTAACCTGTAGACACATTTTCTCATTTGTAAGACTCATTTGTATAATGTAGATAATAATATCTGTATTGTTTACCTCATAGAATTTTGAAGAATAAGTTTGTAAATGTGTTGGTATGAAATATGTGTGTGTGTGTGTGTGTCTGAGAATGTATCTGTATATGAATGTATGTGTGTATGTATGTATGTATGGCAGCTAGGTGATACAGAGGATAGATAGAGTGGCAGGCCTGGAGTCAGAAAAACTAATCTTCCTGAGTTCAAATTCGGCTTCAGACTCTTACTAGCTGTGTGACACTGGGTAAGTTATTTAACCCTATTTGCCTCAGTTTCCTCATCTATAAAAGGAGCTGGAGAAGGAAATGGTAAACTACTCCAGTATCTTCACCAAGAAAACCCCGAAGAGCTGGACGTGACTAAAACTATTGAACAATAACATGAGTGTGCATATGTACATATTATATACATGTATATAAATATATATTTCATTTTATATCATTTTCATTTCCCAATATATCCCTCTCTAACCCTTTCCCAGATGTTTTTCCCCTATAACAAAACTTAGTAACAACAACAAAAGTTCAACAAAACTAAGCAATCACATCAATCAAGTCTATGTAATGTTCTAAGTTTTCTGCAGTGTTCTACACTTAGAGTCCCTCCACTTCTGCAGGGAAGAGAGGGACATATATTCTCATACCTTGAGATAGGAATCAGGCTTAGCTCTTATAATAATGTGGCATTCAGTTTCTATTTTGTTGTTTGTGTTCTTTCCATTTACACTGTTGTATGTATTGTGAATATAGTTTTCCTGGTCCTGTTTGCTTCCCTCTGCATCATTTAATGTATCTTTCCATGTGTCCTAGTATTCTTCCTACCCATCATTTGTCACAGTGCAGTAATTCATTATATTCATATACCACAACTTGTTTAGCCATTCCCTACTTAAAATTCATCAAGTTTGTTGCCATTCTTTTCTATCAAAAAAAAAAGTGTTGTACCAGATCTTTTGCTGTCTATGGGACCTATATTTTTATCATTGACTTCCTTGAAGTGTATGTCTTACAGTGGAATCTCTGGGTCAAAGGGTGTAGCCAATTAGTTACTTTCTAAGCATAGTTATAAATTATTCTCTAGAATGGTTGGACATGAAATATTACATGAGGGACTGTTGTTTGGATGGATGTATGTGTATGTAGAGAGAAAAGGGAGAGGAAGGAGGGAGAGAAAAAGAAATAGGGGGGTGAAGAAAGAGAGGAGGTGGGGAAGAGATGAAGAGACGAATGGGGGAAGTGTGTGTGTGTGTGTGTGTGTGTGTGTGTGTGAGAGAGAGAGAGAGAGAGAGAGAGAGAGAGAGAGAGAGAGAGAGAGAGAGGGAGAATATGCTTTTCTTCTCATTAAAATTTACCCTCTGGAATCCCAGGGTAGAAGGACTGCTGATAGTCCTGAGTGATATATTTGGCAACTTGATTGAGATGACTGAGGTTCAGCAATTCTACCTGACACTCCTGAGGTCATCTCATCAGATCACTGTGAGATTTGGCTCAATTTTACCCACTGAACCATGATATCAGAATTCAGTCCCAAAACGGAACAGATAAACTTCTGCTATCTTTCTCCAAATATCTCCATCAATTCAAAGCTCCCTTCCCCAACCTGGGAGGCAATGCTGCCCTAGGCAAAATCATGTCATAGATTCAATCTGTTTGCCTTCCTTGGCTCTAGTCTCCTAGTTCTGCTCTCTCCATTTTCCACCTGCACCAAGATTCCATCTCTCATTCTACTATTGACCCTCACTTCAGACTCCAGGGTCCTTAGGCTTTCTATCAAAACTTATTCTCAAGGAGATATTTATATTCATTCACACTATAATACATGTGGCTGTTAACAGTTTACTTTTCCCAGGGTTGTATACATTTCATCAAGAATCAAAACCTATAATAAAGAAATGAAACTTTGAGGGTAATATTTAAGATAAAAACAGACAGATATTTGAGGCATTAGGGATAAGACATAGTGAGAGATTGCAGGCAATAGCAGATAGAGCTGACTGAGCATTAGGAAAACCTGGGTTCAGTTCCTGCTTCTGATATATACTGGCTGTGTGACTGCACCAATCACTTAATTTCTCAGTTTCACAGGCACCTCTTTTACATCTTACAGAATAGATACCCTTTTCCCTTTTGTGAATTCATCCAGAGTATCCATTTTAGGGAGATGTCCAGGTTCACCAACTTTCCTTCCCCTCATGCCTGTTCTTCTGACTTGCTGGACTTTAACACCGTGCGGGACCACGGGCACTGTCTTTATGTAACATCAGTAAACCACGTACTCTGAGCTATTTAGTGTTAGTGGAGATACTTACTCTTTACTTTCACTTAGCTCTCTTTGACACCAAAAACATACATTTTTAAGATTCCTGGCTAGTGTTGCACATTCAGTTTATGAAGTTGACCAGAGCGACAACTAAGGCGGGACAAACTGAATCTTTGTTGCAGGGCTCCAAATTTGAAGGATAATGACTAGAATTAAGCAGTATAAAATCAACAAAGTTTAGCAGCTGGTTTCAAAAATAGTTAGTTTAAATAGGAAGCTACTAGATGTGGGGCATTAATCAGCTCTTCCGCCACTAGACTTTACCTTCTACCTCAGGATGGACTCCTCAACAAAAGTTCATGACACTTGTTTCAGTTGCAAAAATTCAGTTATGACTCTCCAGGCAATAGCTTATATTGGCAGCTAGGTGGCACAATGAATAGAGTACCAGGCCTACAGTCAGGAAGACTCCAGCCTCAGACACTAGTTATGTGACCATGGACAAAGCACTCAGGCTCTCTTTGCCTCAGTTTCCTCTTCTGTAAAATAGGGATATTAATAGTACCTACCTCCCAGTGTTGTCATGAAGATCAAATGAAATCATATGTGTGAATTACTTAGAACAGTGCTTGCAACATAGTAGATACTTAATAAAGGTTAGATGTATTTATTATTGTCATTACTATTGTTATTATCAGGGTCAGATAGAACCAAATAAGCTTTAAACTCTTGCTCACTGGGCTTAAACCAGCTGAATTCACAGACTCATAAACTGAGAACTAAAAGGACCTTAGAAGCCAATTAACCCAAAATCTTCATCTTAATGAAGAAAATGAGCCCCCCCCCAAAAAAAAAGTAAAGTGATTTGCCCAAGGTCACAAAAATAGTAAACTAGAATGTGCCTCTGACATCGCAATCAATTCCCAGCTATCTCTTTCCTGGTTTATGAAAGCCTTTTTTCCCACTCATTGTAACATTCTTCTGCTCCCAGCTTGTGGAGCTGCATTTGATTGAAATGTGATTATAGGATTTAGAGGTGGAGGGGACCTTAAGTGATCACCTGGGTTAAAACTTTTATTTTCTAGAAAAAGAAATTGAGCCTTAGAGAGTTTAAGTGACTTGACCAAGATTATACAGGTAATGAGGAACAGAGGCTGGATTTTGCTCGAAGTCTTCTGATTCCAAATAGAGGAATATTTCCATTTTATCAGACTATCTCTATATAACAAGCAATTATTTAATAATTGATTTATAGATAAAGTCAACTCTGAACCTGCAGTGGTTGTGTTATTTGTATTGCAAAAAAGTTGCAGAGAATCCTATTTTCAAACACTTATTGACCTGTTACTTTGTTTAATTTGTTTCCTGTAGGTCTTAGCAATTTTAAGAACATCTTGGCTATGCATTATATTAGAATTTGACATCAGTCTGAAAAGTGAGGGAGGGGTAAACAAATGAGGATTTGTATAGGAGTCAAGATGAAAAAAAATTAATAACTTTTCAACTTCTTCTAAATCAGACTCCTACAATCATATTTCATTGTTTTATTTCAAGTGTTGCAAAATCCTACATTACATTGTACTTAAAATAGCCCCCTTTGACAATTTAAAATTCATATTGTATTATTTTCTAGCCATCTCCTTTACACATTTTACATCCTTGCCCCACTAATCTGCTACTTGAACTTACATTCCATTTTCTACTTATTACAAACAAACTGATACCCATTCCCAGAATTCACTTGCTCCTCAAGTGTGCCTCTGGAAAATCTTAACATGTTTTAAGGATCAATTTGATACCTGATTATTAAACATGTAGTCTTTCTCATTAATTAAAGAACTACTTCAGAGCCTCCATCCTAGTTTATTGCTTTGATTCAATAAATTGGAGCAACCTACTTCACATAAGAGTTGTGCATCGCCTTATCAGGACCCCTAATTTCTTTGACTTGAATAACTATAAAAATTACTGACCATGCAATTTACTAACAATATACTCAAATAATGACAGAAAGATATAAGTTACTATTTACAGTATTTAAGTTGTAAGGAAGATTACAGTCAATCATCTTTGACTGTCACCACAATTCTTGACTTTTTCTCAATTATGTAACACAGTCCCACCATTCAGTTATGTCAAGTTAACAAATAAAGATCTTTTCTCAAGAATTCTTTTCATCTTCTTTGTAATATAAAGGTTTAATTGGTTCTAAAATGAAAAAAAACCTTTCTATCCTATCTCCATAATTCACAGTCTCCATCTGTAATAGGAAAACAGTCTGTTCATCAATGACTCCTCACAGAATAACAGTTAAACTGCCACCTCAAAATTCCATAGACCCATACAGGAACTAAGCGTCAGAGTCAGGAATCAAATCAAGTTTCACTATTTATTTCAAATCCAATATTCTTTCTTTAAAAAGAACATTTTAATTATTTTAAACATTCTTTTCCTTATTTTGAGTTCCAAATTCTCTCCCTACATTCTACACCCTCCCACCCTCACTGAGAAGGCAAGCAATATGCTATCAATTATACATGTGAAATCATGCAAAACATTTCTACATTAGCTATATTTTTTTAAAAAAGCAAGAAAATTTTTAGAAAGTGAGAAAATTATACCTCATTTTGCACTCAGAGTTCATCAGTTCTCTCTCTGGAAGTGCAGAGTTCTTTGAAATTCTCTCAGATCATTGCATTGATCAGAGTAGCCAAGTCTTTCACATTTGATCATCATTACAACATTGTTGTTACCATGAACAATGATTTCTCAGTTCTTCTCACTTCACTTTGCATCAGTTCATATAGTTCCTGCCATTTTTTCTGAAACCACCTCCCTCATCATTTCTCACAGCACAATGGTATTCCATCATATGCCACAACTTTTTCAGCTATTCCTCAATTAATGAGCATCCCCTCAATTTCAAATCTTTGCTACCACAAAAAGAGTTGTTATCAATATTTGTGTACATATATATATATATATATATATATACAGAGAGAGAAAGAGAGGGGGGGGGTCCTTTTTCTTTTTTATTTGATTTCTTTGGGATACAGACCCAGTACTGATATTATTGGGTCAAAGGGCATGCATAAATAAAAGGATCTAAGACATATCCAAAGGCCTTATGATGGAAAATGCTATCTACATACAAAGAAAGAACTACAGAGTTTGAATGCAGGTCGAAGCATGCTATTTGATATTTTTTTCTTCTGTTGTGTTTTCTTTCCTCTTTCTGGTGGTTCCTCTTATTGGTTCTAGCTCTTACTTAAAACATCACTAATGTGAAAATATGCTTAATAGGAATGTATATGTGTAGCCTATATCAGATTGGGCACTGTCTTGGTAAGGGAGATGGGAAGGGAGGGGGAGAAAATTTAAAACTCAAAAGCTTATGGAAGTGATTGTTGATCATTCAAAATAAATTAATTTTTAAAAAAAACAAGTAAAAGGTATGCATAGGTTTATAGAGCTTTGGACATAGTTCCAAATTGTTCTCCAGAACAATTGATCAGTTCACTACTCCACCAGCAGTTAATTAATGCACCTATTGTTTCCTCATTCCCTCCAGCATTTATCATTTCTCATTGTTGTGACCTCAAGGTTGTTTTAATTTGCCTTTCTTTAATCAATAAGTGATTTAGAACATTTTTTCATATGACTATTGATAGCTTTAATTTCTTCTGAAATTGTCTGTTTATATCTTTTGACCATTTATCAATTAAGGAATGGCTCTTATTTTTTATAAATTTGTCTTTGTTCTATACTCAGTATATACTTGAGAAATAAGGCCTTTATCAGAGAAATTGCTGTAATTTTTTTGATATTACTTTATTGTCTATGGTACTTTCAGCATAATGTGGTTTTCCTGATTATTCTTTTAATTAGGTCTATTTTTACTTTATCTGTGATCATGATTACTACCTCTACTTATTTTAGTTCAACATATTATATTCTGCTCCAGCCCTTTATTTTAACTCTGTGTGTGTCTTTCTGTTTCAAGTGTGTCTCTTGTAAACAACATATCATTGGAATCTAGTTTCTAATCCATTTTACTCTCTGCTTCCATTTTATGAGTGAGCTCATCCCATTCACCTTCACAGTTATTTCCTTCCATCCCATTTTCTTCAGTTTCTTCCTCTCTCTCTCTCTCTCCTCAAAAGCCTATTTTGCTTCTAACCATTGTCTCACTTAATCCATCCTCTCTTTTATTACCTCCTACCCTTTCACTTATCCCTTCCCTCTCGCATTTCTCTATTGAAGTTATATTTCTATATACAACTGTGTATATGTATATATGTGTGTATATATATGTGTGTGTGTGTATATACATATGTATGTATGTATGTATGTATATAAAATTTCCCTCTTTGAACCAATTCTGATAAGATAAGAATAACATTCAATCATTTCCTGCCATCATCCTCATTTTTCTTTTCCATTATAAAAGTTCTTCCTTATGAAAGGTGAGCTTTTTTTCCCATTTTCCTATTTTTTTTTCCCATTCTATTTCTCCCTTCCCCTTTCTCCCTGGGCATCCCTCTTTTTCACTGCTTTGTTTTTTTGGAGATCATTCCAACATAATTGACTCATACACATGATCTTTGTCTATGTAAATTCCTTTTAGCTGCCTGAATAAGAGTTATGCATATCATCTTCCCACATAGAAATATAAAGAGTTTAACTTTGCTGAGTCCTTTATGAAAACTCTTTCATGTTTACCTTTTTTATCCTTCTCTTGAGTCCTGTGTTTGAATGTCAAACTTCCTATTCAGCTCTGGTATTTTCATCAGAAATGGTTGAAAGTCCTCTATCTCACTGAATATGTACTTTCCTCTGAAGTATTACACTCAGTTTTGCTGAGTAGGTGATTCTTAGTTGTGATCTTACTTCCTTTACCATAAAGAGTATCATGTTAAAAGCTCTCCAGTCCTTTAACATTGAAGCCATTAAATCTTGTGTAATCCTGACTGTGCCTCCACGATATTTGAATTAATTCTTTCTGACTTATTAAAGAATTTTTTCTTCGACTTTGGTATTCTGGAATTTGGCTATACTATACCTGGGGGTTTTTATTTGGAGATCTCTTTCAGAAAGTGATTAATGATTTTTTTTTCAATTTCTATTTTCTCCTTTAATTCTAAGATATTGGAGCAGTTTTCCTTGGTAGTTTTTTTGAAAGATGATATCTAAGCTCTTTTTTATAACTTTTTCTGGTAGTCCAATAATTCTTAAATAATCCCTCCTTGATCTATTTTCCAGGTAAGTTATTTTCCCAATGAGATATTTCACATCTTTTTATTTCATTCTTTTGACCTTTTTTCTTGCTGCCTCATGGATTCATTGCCTTCTACGTGCCAAATTCTAATTTTTAAAGAATTAATCTCTTCATTGAGACTTCTGTACCTCTTTTTCAATTTGGACAATTATGTTTTTTAAGAAGTTCTCTTTAGTGAAATTTCTGTCTCTTTTATCATTTGACTAATTTGATTTTAATATGTTGTTTTCTTCAGTGTTGTTTGTACCTCTTTTATTGAGCTGTTAATTATCTTTTCATAACTTTCTTGCATCACTCCCATTTCTTTTCCCAATTTTTCCTCTATCACTCTTATTGCTTTCTTTAAATCTTCCTGGAATTCTTATTGGATTTGTGTCCAATTAACACTTTCTTTGAGGCATTTTGGTAGCTATTTTAACAGTGTTGTCTTCTGAATTTATGCCTTGTTCTTCCCTGCTACTGTAGTAGATTTTTATAGTCAAGTTCTTTTTTATTGTTTACACATTTTTTTCCAGCCTATTTCTTAACTTTGAACTTTATGTTAAAGTTGTGTTTTACTCACCTAGGGGTGGGAAGGTACTCTTCTAAGCTTCTGACTTTTTTGTGCTGCTGTTTTTAGAGCTAGTTTTGAGGGTCTGCAAGTTTTTTATGCTTCCAGATTGGTGTAATCCTCAGAGAGGATCTCTTTGCTCTCATGGTCTGCACTCACTTTATCCAGAAAGGGACCCTGATCCCCTACAGCCACAAGTGATCGTGTTACTCTTCGCTTTGGGACTGTGACCAGAGCCCTTGCTTTCTTGTGACCAACCACCACTCCCTCTACCCTGGAACTGTGACCCATAATTGTATATAGGCAATAAAATTATCAATCAGCCGGAATTGTACCCAGTGCAGCAAATAGTCTTTTATAATCTCTGTCTGACCAGTTGTCTGACCCTTTTACCATCTAAGGGATGAAAGCTCCCAAAATTGCTGCTACAGCTGCTGCTGTTGTCCATGTGCCACCACTGCACGTACAGGCTGTGGATAGGTTTATACCCCAATGTCATAGACTTCTTTTACCAGTCTCTTAAGGTTTATTAGGCCAAAAAATATCTCAACCCAACCTTTTGTTGGCTCTACCAGAACAAAATTTGATTTGAGGTATTATTTTGAAGTTGTTTTGCTGGAATTCTGAGAGAGTTCAGCTGCATAACTTCCCCTAATCCAGCATCTCTCTCCAGTATTCTTTCTACCACAGGTTGCCCCATCCATTAGGAAATGTAATCAAAAATTCACTGAACAGATATAAAATACAGTTACTCTTTTGTGTGTTACACAAGCAATCCTCAAAAAAACAAATAGGTTATGTTCCAAAAATTCACTGTATATTTAGGTAGTTGTAATTCCAAAAACTTCTCCCCCCAACCCCCCTCCAAAAAAATGATTGATAGGTCCCTCCCAGTGATAGCTACATAAAAGATTATTTAACACATAAGAATAACACAGGAAGAAATGTTACAACCAAAAAAACTAAAATGATATATGGATCAACACCCAAATGAAGCCTTTCCTGATCACACATTCAATACTGTCCTCCTTCCCAAAACTACCTTGCATTCATTTGTAAATATTCTCTGTGTGTATATACACACAACATAGATAAGTGTATACACATTATGTATATATACACATATATATGCAAACTTATATATGTGGATATACATACACACACACTCTCACACTGTGTGTGTATATATCCATATACATATGTATATACACATATATCTACACATATATGTATGTATACATACACACATATATATATTCATATACATAAAATCTATTATCCCCTTGAGATGAGGCATGGTGTATGGGATAGATAACTTGCCTCAAAATTTGGAAGACTGGGTATTAGATCCTGATATGTTGTCTATGGGACCTCAGTCAAATCATTGAACTTGTCAGTGACCCAGGCAGCAATCAATCATTCTAAGTTGTAGAGCAGTTTCTAACCTACATTGGCAGAAGAATTTTTTCCACTGGGATTTCCTAACACCAATGAAATCCAGAGGTATACTTATTTTTTTTTTGTAAATCTCCATCTTAGAGATGAGTAAACTGAGGGTTGTATAGGGTCACACATCTCATACTCACCTCATCCTCAGATTTGGGGCATCCTTTGTCTGGCACTAAACTATTGACTAAAACTTTTATTATCCCCAAGATAAATCACTGCAATTCTCTTTTCCCTGGTCTTTCAGCTAATCTAGTTTTTTGTTTGTTTGTTTGTTTTGTTTTGTTTTGGTTTTGGTTGTTTGTTTGTTTGTTTTTGGCGAGGCAATTGGGGTTAAGCGACTTGCCCAGAGTCAAGCAATTAGTGAGTGTTATATGTCTGAAGCTGGATTTGAACTCAGGTCCTCCTGACTCCAGAGCCGGTGTTCTATCCACTGTGTCACTTAGCTGCACAGTGAAGATAGACCTAGACTACATTTTCTTTTTGGTTTTTTTGGGTGAGGTAATCAGGGTTAAGTGACTTGCCCAGGGGTCACACAGCTAGGAAGTATCAAGTGTCTGAGGCTGAATTTGAACTCAAGTCCCCTGACTCCATGGGCAGGGCTCTATCCACTGTGCCACCTAGCTGTCCTTTTTTTTTGTTGTTTTTTGTAAGCTACATTTAATACCCTAGGCTGTTGAAAAAGTCCTAACAGAATGTGGGTCTTCTGATCTCATCATTCCCTTTTTATATTCTCTTTAGTGGTTTCTTATAAGCTTTCAATCGGATTTGCAGGCACTTTCAGGCTTCTAATAACATTGAGCCTGAATATCTTTTTGATGTACTTTATCATTTTGCTCTTAATTGTTCCCTTTGATCTAATCTTGCAGAGTTGCTGTTGCATCTATACATTACAGTTAGAAAACTTTTTGAGCAAGACTTCAAGTCCACTCAAAAGAGAGAAAGGAGATCATGTTTTTGTATGCTATTCATTTGTGGTTGGCCTGGGGGTTTATATCTAATAAGTTTCATTAGAATAAGAACTAGACATATTACCATTCAGATTACACTCATAATAGTCAATTATTGCTTACAAGTACATATACTGTATCCCCTTCTTGGTGTGTCCCTTTCTGGTTTTTACATTCACTGAAAAGACTGAAAATTGGAATAATATGTCTAATAAGAATGCCATAATGATCAAGTGAAATCAATCAATGAAACTGTCTGTCAGCAAGCATTTATTATATGCCTGCTGTGTGCAAGTGACCAAGCTAGGCACTAAAGATACAAAGGCAAAGATGATAACATCCCTGCACTCAAATAAATCACCCTCTACATATGTAAGTATGTACAAAACAAACATAAGATATTTTCTGGGTTGGGCACTGGCAGCTAGAGAGGATCAGGAAAGGCTTCCTGTAGAACGTGGTGCAAGCTGAGCTTTGAAGGAAACTAAATAAGAATAAAAGGCAGAGGTAAGAAGGAAGGAAATTCATTGTACATGCATTCTTTGAATGCATAGATTATAGACAGAAACCTCTTTATGAGCTGCAAGGTGTTATACAAATAAAAATATCCATTATTAGAGACTTAGAGAGTTTTAGATCTGGAAAGGGGTTTTGAGATCATTTAGTTACCACCCCTCCCCCTTTTTTAGAGATGAAGAAACTAAGCCTATAGAAGTTAAGTGACTCGCTAAAGTTATGACTAATTTAGGACTAGAAATCAGGTCTCTATAACTTTATTAATTGATTTCCATATTTGGGATTCTAGATAAATAAATGTCCTTAATCTTTACTACTTTCTTTGGGGAAAATGAAAGATATTGTCCTTGGATATTTGACATATAACTCAAAATGTCTAAAACTTAACTGATTGTGTTCTTTCCCAAACCTACTTGTTCTTCCAATTTCCCTATTTCTGCACAGTCTTGGGATAGGCTGTCACCCATGCCTGAAATCAGGGTGTGGTGGAGTCAGCTTAAATTGATTGTTAAATTTCCAATATAATCTATATATATCTAAGAAATTAGCAGATTAAATTAAGGTTTGTTAAGATTTGTTTTACTGTTTTGTTGATTGTCTAGCCTTAAGAATGTTAGTATTGCAAATACTATGTTAGTATTACAAATGAAATTTAAAAGTATGCTGTCTGTGTGTGTGTGTGTGTGTGTGTGTGTGTGTGTGTGTGTGTGTGTAAACTTTTACCAACATACTCCTGCCTGGAATATTCTTCTTCCTCATCTCTATCTCTTGCAATCACTTCAAGTTATCTTTAAGGCTCAGCTCAAGTGACATTAGTTTTTAGTGCTTCTTCTTCCCAAATCATGCAAAGGAATCTGAATGAACTACAATCTGAAGTCAAGAATGAATACAGTGTTTTCAGAGGTAAGTAAGGAAATTGACCTGGTAAATATTCACGATGCCAAGTAGCAGGAGATAAAATTGTCTGCATGGAATGGGACCACATTATTGAGAACATTAAAGTGGGAGGAGTGGACCTGAGAAGAGGAATTTTATTCTGTGGGCATTCAAGAATATTGGAGGTTTTTGAACAAGGGAATGTCATGATGGAATTCTTGTTTCAAGTCAACCTTGAGATTGTGTATAGGATAGAGAGGATGAAAAGTAGATAAAAGCAGGCAGAACAATTGTTCCATAAGTGATTTCTCATCTTGGACTCAGTTCTTTCATCAGTAAAATGAGGAAGTTGGACTATATAATCTTTTATAATTTGCACAATGAGAATTTAGACCCAGGTCTTTTGGTTCCAAATCCATTTTTTTTTTGTTTTTTGGTGGGGTTTTTTTGGTGTTTTTTGTTTGTTTGTTTGTTTTTGCAGTATATCAATCTGTCTTCTGCAAGGTTGTTGCAGTTGTTAATTTTTGACATAAGTAATAAGTGCCTGGACAAGAGTAGTGGCAGGGGCTGTGGAAAGAAGGGAGAGATGTGAAAGAACTTCCTCCCAAAAAATGGGATTTGAACACTAATTGCAAAGAGAGACTGAAGGAGAAGAAAATGGTGCTGAAATTTCAAGGAACCATGATTTGGAAAACAACATGGTGACATTGACAAAAAAGAGAGAGAGAATTATCTTTTCTTGAGGGAGGGGTTGTTCCAGGAGAGATAGTCCCATTTTGATCATGTCAAACTTGACTTTTGAGGTGACAGTGAATTATCTAAGTGGACAGGTACTATATGTAATTGTAGAGGTGGAACTGGAGCACAAGTGAATGGTTGAAAACATAGACTTGTAAATTAATGTATAGTTAATAAGGACTTTGCAACTCATTTCCTCTTCCTGACCTCCATTTTCTCAGTTAAATCTCCTCAGTAAATTAAGAAGATATTACTAGAAAATGTTTTCTAAATTCTTTTTGAGTTCTAAAAGTTTATGACTTCTATGAGGTAAAAGTGAATCGATAGACTCTTTTCAGCAGGCTATGTAGTCTAAGAAGTCAATTCTCCACAGATAAGTCAATTTCACTCAGACAATGACCACAGTTTTATCTGCCAATAGTATGCATGAATTATACCCCATATAAAATGAACAGAAGCCCCAAATGGGCTGCACTCAGAATTACAGTATGAGGTTTTATAATACACATTTATTTTACAAAAAATGCATAACTAACTTTAAATTTAATCTGCATTTTTAACATTTTATCCATCATTTTAAAGTCTAGAAATAAATAAAAAAATAAATAAATCCTTAATTTGTAGTGTTTCCTAATTTCCAAAGTAAAAATATTCACAATGAAAATTTTACAATTGGCTTTTACGAGACAGTATAAGCTGACCCCAGCACATACTTGACTATTATTCTAGCCATCTAATCACAAAATCTGTTAAAAAAAAAACCTATGCCTGACATATGGTTGGTACTTAATAATTGCATGTTAATTTTATAGACTCCATTTTTTACATTTATGTCAATTGCTGAAGTAGATTTTTGAGAATCATCTCATTTCTGACAGATATGCATCACTTGAGGGTAGGTTTGATTTTTGCAAACAATCAGAAGTCATATGGAGATAAGTATGGAAAAAAGTTCATAACACTAAAAAACAAAGTGTAACCATGAAATTATCCTTTTTTTATGGATTATAACTGACTCTGGAGGCAGTTACCAGAGTGGAGACCTAAAATTTTTCTTCATTGACATATATAGGCTCACAAGTATATGTAGAACACTCAACAGAATGTTTAAATTTTGTTATTTTTGTCTAATGATTAGCTTTATGTGTCTCTCATCTCAGTCCTGTTAGAGGTATGTTTAGATATGGAGAATCTTAATTTTTTTTCACATTCATTCCATTTTTCATTCACTTGTATGGCATGACCAAATAGAGATACATCCTTTACTTTTTGCCATTTCCAGTGTATATTTAATATTTTCCACCAATATCCAAGGAGATGAAGGCAGCCATATAGGATCAATGAGGAGGAAGAGAAAGTTTCACTTAGAGTGATCCATTATAATACATGGCTTTGAGGAATGTATGGAGTGAAAACAGGAGCCATTTGTAGATAATTAGAATAATGTCTGAGGTGAGCATTAAGTTTATGTAGCATTACAAAGATTTCAGAAAATACTTGTATTCAAATTCAGACATCGAAACAATCATTTTTTTTTAAACTAACTGCTATGTGCTGGACATGATATATCCAGAAAGAATGAATTTAGGAAAATAAAGGACTTCCACACAGTTGTAACTAAGGAGGAATAGCTAGGGCTTTGCTCCCTACTAGATAATATAAAGAGGGTTGATACACCCTTTATGTGAAGTTGTTGCTATCTATTAGCATCATCATCTGGTGGTGGTCTTTGCCGCATTCAACCACAGCATGCTTGCTTCTTGCCTACCATTGTCAGCAGGATACCATCTTGACAGAATCTTACAGAGAAGAAAGGTGAAAGGTGACTAAGGTAAAAAAAAAATGGTCCTAGCTTGGGAGTAATGCAACTAGAAGGATGATATGGATTTCTTTGCTTACAGGAATAAGATCTCTTTCCATCACATTATTTCATAGTTCTGTGGGGCTTACATAAAATAAGGTATACTTGTTTTCATTATTACTATTTTGACTTATTTTGTTTGGGAATTTTTAGACAAATGGAATTGTCACTTTAATGACTATAAGTGTAAATATACACATATATTTGCAAATATATCCTTATACATACATCTACGTACACATATTTGTTCAAGCCTGTCTCTATTAAAGAGTATGGTGAAATTTACCTATAGACCATTCATTTCTGTTATATGGGGCGAGAATGAACCATATAGAATTATGTATTTGAGAAGAATCCAGAGGCATCTGATGAAATTTTAAGTCCACAATTTACAAAGCAGAAAGCTCATGTTGTCAAAGCAGCCACCTTCAAGGTCTCCAAATGTATAAAATTCTTCCTGTTTTACTGCCCGCTGGTGTAAATCATACCACAGATTGTCTTGCCACATTAAGGCAGCTCTGTCTCTCTTTTCCTCCCCCTGCAGTTAAGTGGATGTGTTGGCTTTTTTTTTTCCACATTCTGCTCCCATTCACAGATGAGCATTAGAGAGAATTTGGAAATGGAAGGTCTTTATGTCTGCAGCCAGCAGGGTCAATTCAGTGTGGCAGCTGTAAGCGGGTGACATAGACTTATATTGACACAACCCACTTTTTAGCTGCAGAATCACAAAGTGAGAGCACCCGGGGCTTTTCTGCCTTTTTCAATAAGATACGAATTTTTGTCTTCCTTGTATTAAGCAGAGATCTGTCATCTTGACTTGTACACTAAATGGTCCATTCTGACTGCCTTGTTTGTGTCCAATCCCAGCCAGAATCTAGAAACATGTGTTAACATTCAGCATGTTTGGGGGCTAGTTGGAAGGGCCTCGGGCTAGACTCCCTGATGCCTGCTGGAGGGTAGTCAATAATCATTAGCCCTTCAAGTGGTAGATGCCCAACATAAACTGTATTTATTTATTTAAAAAAATCTTTACTTCAAGCCACAGGGAAAGGCATTTTAGAGGAGGAAGCTCCCCTGCAGTAACTGAATTGTAATAAAGATACAGTGCCAGGGAGTGGGAGGTGAACAGGTAGAGGGGCCCTGTTCTCAGCACTCTGTCCTAGGGAAAGAAATGGAAAGTCAAGTCATAGCAATTAGTCCTTGTATGGCAGTCACTATGAGCATGTCTTTCCTCAGGGGGTGGGAGGTATTATTGGCTTCAAGTAATTCTATATTGGTGGCTGCAGATCATTTCTACCTAACCAGCATTCCAAAGCTACCCACAAAGACCAACCAAAGGTCCACTTGGGAAGAGAAATCAGCATTAGCTAGGCATATCATGGTGTTGATTAAGTAAGCAAGCTAACTAGACACATTCCCAGGTCTAGAAAATTTCTGACTCTAAGAGTGACATGATGTGTATGGGAAAAAGTGAAAAAAGGAACAAATAGTTCCTGGTCAAGCCAGGCATTTATACTTTACAGGAATTTCTCGTTCTTATGTTATAAAAGATGGAGAGCAGTCTTATAGGTCAGTCTGATGAGATAAATGAATATGAATTTATAGGTGTTTAGCCCATATTCTTTTTAAGTTTATTTATATTTCCACTCAGAGCTATAATTAGGATGGGTCAACCAAAGCTTAGTTCTAGGGAACCAAATTTAGAGGTCACTAAGAACAATTAAAGTTTTTGAGCAATGTAAACACAATAGAGGTTAGAACTTAGGTAACAAATCAAAATATCCAGCTACCAGATGGCAGTCTAAGATGAGTTCCTTATCCATCCTGCCCTGATCCCACTTCCAGGGTTCAAGTTTTGATTCTGACAGCATTTGTTGTGTACTGTGTGCACCTGGGCAAATTACTTAAATCCTCAGTATTCTAGATATCTTTCCAAGACTATAAGCTGGAAAGAAGGTGCCAACACTTTGTTGGTAGTGGGAGTTACTTATACCAATGAATCACTGGTCTAGTCCCTATCTCTGTGTTCTAGTCATTAAGTGAGGTGCAGGAGTTAGAACAAAGAAAATATCCTTGACCTAAAGGAGTTTATATTCTACTATTTTAAGACATTTGAAGATGTTATTAAGATGGAAAGTGATTTCACAAAGAAAAACAAAAGTTATGCAAAACCAAAGAGAACTTAAAAGAAAACTAAAGGACCATCTTCAGTGTAACTTTAAAAATAATTTCTGAGCAGGCTGCCAGGCAAGCTGCAAATCATAATTTTGGCAACATTCATTTTTTACCCAATTTTCCTCCAACTTCCTGCATATATCCTCTGGCTTTAACTGTTAGAATGATGTCTTTTGCCAATCTGTGGATTTCATTGGTTTTCTGGTGCTTCACTTCTATTAATACAATGCATCTATAACAAGTCCTTGGAATAAGGGTCCTACTCTAAGGCATTTTATAAGATCATTGATCTAGGGGTACAGGGCACTTAAGTGGTTATCTAGTTGACCTCCCCACTTCCTCATGTTATAAAAAAAAACTTAAATCTAGTGAGTTGAAGTGGCTTGTCTAGGCTTTCAATGGTAATACAAATCAGAGCTGATATTTGAACCTTGGTCTTATGATTGTCAAGTTAGTGTTCTTTCCACTATACTATATTGCCTCCATTTTAGTCAACTTTATATCTGTTACCAGTCACAGTTCATGTTTACTAGAACTCATTGCCTTTATTAAGCTTATAGAAAATACCAAGTGCTTCCACACTTTCCATTTTCCAAGGACAGTTGTAGCAAATGGTGACAAAGACAGTTCTTCTAAGCTCTGAATGTGATCAGGAGTAAATACAACTGCATAAAGTTTTCATAGCTCCCATTTTATCTTTCTTTTTAAGTTTGAAGTCTGTATGATAGTGTGCTGAGGGTCAGTTGAGTGAGTAGGAAGATGTGGGGAAAACTGCTTAGCTGGAAATTGTTGGTTGAGAGCAAAATCTGTAGGCAGCTCCGGAGGAGTTGGTGACATCCCCGAGATCTACTCCCTCTTACCCCTAGACCTAATAATAAATGCCAAATAAACTGCAGTCTATAAGCACCTGTCATCTGTGGCTGAGAAAAGCATACAGAGTGACATCCATCCCACTACAGCTGTGGCTTATACTAATACACCTGTCAAGACTGGGATGAAGAGTGAAAGGGGTAGCGTAAACCCATCTCCCTACAACAAGAAATGCTGAGTCTCTTGTCCTTGTCTCTGACATTCAATAAAAATGTTTGAAGAACTGAAGATAGTCCCACAGTAGCAAGCCTGAGAAATATTGAGATTGCTCTCAAAACAGCCCTAGTTCAGATATGGGCACCACAGAGTGAGAAAGCAAGGGTTGCTTGCATCATTCATCTTCCTGGCATTGCTATTTTTATTTGACTTCATTATCTTATGATGTTGCTCATTGTTATCCCTATGAACACTCTTTAAGTAGGACATGTTCCATGTGTTAAGGTCACTTACTTTGTTATTTGTGACTTGCATCCATTATGTGCTTCCCATATCTAGTGGCAAATTTTAATTCTTGCAGAAGACTGCTTTTCCTCAACCCTTTTCATGATGATCCATTAATTTTCAAACCCCCAAATATTTTTAATGTTAGAGTAAACAGCCTTTCTGCAGTTCTACAGTGAATTTTCTCTAGCTCTTTGTAAGCACTCACACAGGCATATACCAGGCACACTGCTGACCTAAGGAGCAAGGAGTTACAGCCTTAAATCTATGAGGGCCAATTTTAGTGCTGCAAATGCAGAAGGGCTGTTTTATTGGCATCCTGTTTTGTGGCATTTTGAAGGAAAAACCAAAAGGCAGAACATTTATTATTTAGAATTGTTTTCTCAGATTAGAATTGCTTCCCCCATATGTCAGAAGAAGCTTGCTAACAGAAAGGAGAAAAAAAAATTAGGTGGGAAAAGAAAACCTCTCTGTTTGACACCACACAACGACCCTGATGGTGCCTAATTCAATTCAAAAATATGGAATCAGGGTGGGGAAATGCTATCTAAATGATGCTTTTTGAGTTAGGAAGAGATAAAGACAGTGAGTGACATGAATTTTGTGTCAACAATGGGCATACCTTTAGATATGGGGTGCTGTATTCCTCCACACTGAGCAGTATGTGGAGTGATTCTTTCTTAGGAAAGAGTCCTAAACTACAAGTCTGGAGACCTGGTTTATACTCTTAGCACTACCATTAACTGGCTAGGTGATCATGGATCAATGCCTCACTTCTCATGGCCTCAGTATTTTTTCATCTCCAAAATGAATGAGTTGGAATATGTGCAATTTAAGCTCTCTTCAAGTTGTAACAGTTTATATTGCATAATTCTGACTGAGAGGTTCCCTTTGACTTTATGTGTTGGGTTTTTTTTTTCATTCTGAGAAGCCTATATATTTTTTAATAATTTTAAATCACATTTTATTTTTCCCCAGTTACATAAAAAGACAACTTTTAACTTCCATTTCAAAAATTTTTTGAGTTCCAAATTTTCTGTCTTCCTCACCTCCCCCCTCCCTGAGATGGTAAGCAATTTGATACAGGTTGTACATGTTCAATCATGCACAACATATTACCAAATTAATCACATTGTAAAAAAGGAAGAAAAACTAAAAGAAAAAAACATGAAAAAATAAAGAAAGTGAAAAACAGTATGCTTCAATTTGTATTCAGACTTCATTAGCTCTTTCTCTGGAGATGGGTAGCATTTTTCTTCATAAGTCCTTTGGAATTGTCTTGGGTCATTGTATTGCTGAGAATAGCTAAGTCATTCACATTTGATTATCCAACAGTACTGCTTTTACTGTGTACTATATTTTCCTAGTTCTGCTCACTCCATTTTGTATCTGTTCATATAAATCTTTCCAGGTTTTTCTGAAATCATTCTGCTCATCACTTCTTATAGCACAGTAATATTCCATTACAATCATATGCTGCAACTTGTTTAGCCGTTCCCCAATTGATGGTTGTCTCCTCAATTTCCAATTTTTGCCACTACAAAAAGAGGTACTTTAGATATTTTATATAAATAGGTCCTTTTCCCTTTTCACTTTTTTGGGGGGATAAAGACCTAGTAGTGGTATTCCTGGAACAGTATATACTGTTTTATAGGCTTTTAGGCATAGTTCAAAATTGTTCACCAAAATGGTTGAATCAGTTCACAACTCCAACAACAGTGCATTAGTTCCTCAATTTTCCCACATCCTCTCCAATATTTACTATTTGTTTCTTTTGTCATATTAGCCAATCTGATAGATTTACCTCAGAGTTGTTTTAAATTGCATTTCTCTAATCAAAAGTAATTTGGATCGTTTTATATGAATTATAGATAGCTTTAATTCCTTCATCTGAAAACTGCCTGTTCATATCCTTGACTATTTATCAATTGGGGAATGACTTATATTCTTATAAATTTGGCTCAGTTCTTTATATATTTGAGTAATGAGGCCTTTATCAGAGACACTTGTTTTAAAATTGTTTCCCACTTCTCTGCTTTCTTTCCAATCTTAATTGTATTGGTTTTGTATGGGGAAAATTTAAAAAAAAACTTTTTAATTCAATATACTCAAAGTTGTCCATTTTACATCTGGTAATGCTTTTTATCTCTTATTTGATCATACATTATTCCCTTCTCCATAGATCTGACTGGTAAAGTATTTCTTGCTCTCTTAATTTGCTCATGGCATCATGTGCCCATTTTAATCTTAGTTTCATATACAGTATATGATGTTGGCATAAACCTAGTTTCTGCCATGCTGCTTTCCAGTTTTCCCAGCAGTTCTTTTTTTATTATTTGTTTATTTGTTTTGTCAAATAGTGAGTTCTTGTCCCCAAAGCTGGTGCCTTTGGATTTTTAAAACACTAGATTACTATGGCCATTAACTACTGAGTGTCATATACCTAATCTATTCCACTGATCAACCAATTCATTTCCTTTTTTTAAAAATTTTTAGGCAATTGGGGTTAAGTGACTTGCCCAGGGTCACACAGCAAGTGTGAAGTCAGATTTGAACTCAGGTCCTCCTCACTCCAGGGCCAGTGCTCTATCCACTGTGTCACGTAGCTGCCCCCACCATTCTATTTCTTATCCAGTACCAGATAGTTCTGATGATTATTGATCTATAATGCAGTTTGAGATCTGGTACAACAAGGCCACCTTCTTTTACATTTGTTTTTGTTCTTGATTTTTTGACTTTCCAAATGAATTTTCTTATGATTTTTTTCATTCTGTTATGATTTTTTCTACAAAATAATTTTTGGTAGTTTGATTGGTATGACATGGAATAGGTAAATTAATTTAGGCAGTATTGTCATCTTTATTATATTGGCTCGGCCTACACATAAGCAATGAATATTTTTTTACTAATTGCATAGATTTATTTGTGTGAAAAGTATTTTGTAATTGTATCATATCATTCCTGGGTTTGTCTTGCAGACTCCTAAGTGTTTTATATTGGCTACAGTTATTTTAAAAGAAATTTCTCTTTCTGTCTTTGCTGCCAGATATTTTTGGAAATATATAGAAATGCTGGTGATTTATATGGGTATATTTTATATCTTGCAAATTTGCTAAAGTTATTAATTATTTAAATTGGTTTTCATTTGATTCTCTAAATATGCCATTATATAATTTCCTAACAGTGATAGTTTTGTTTCCTCATCGCCTATTCTAATTCTTTCCATTACTTTTTATTCTCTTATTGCTATAGTTAATATTTTTAGTACAATATTGAATGATAGTGGTGATAAATGGACATTCTTGTTTCAACCCTGATCTTATTAAAAAGGTTTTTTAGCTTATCCCTATTATAGATAATGCATGTTGGTGGTTTTAGACAGATACTACTTATATTTTTAAGGAAAGCTCCATTTATTCCTATGCTTTCTTGTGTTTTTAAATAGTTATAGGTATTGTGTTTTGTAAAAAGTTTTTTCTACATTTATTGAGATAATCATATGATTTCTGTTGGTTTTGTTATTGATATGGTGATTTGTGCTGATAGTTTTCCTAATATTGAACCAGTCCTGCATTTCTGGTATAAATCCCACCTGGCTATAGTGTGTGATCCTTGTGATATATTGTTACAATCTCGTTGCTAGCATTTTATTTAAAATTTTGCATCAATACGCATTAGAGAAATTGGTCTGTATGTTTTCTTTCTCTATTTTGGCTTTTCCTAGTTTAGGTATCAGCATCATATTTTTATCACAAAAGGAATTTGGTAAGACTCCTTCCTTGCTTATTTTTCCAAATAGTTTATATAGTATTAGAATTAATTGTTCTTTAAATATTTGATAGAATTCATTTGGGAATCTATCTGGTCCTGGGGATTTTTCTTAGAAAGGTCATTGATGACTTGTTTGTTTTTTTTTCTAAGATTGGGTTATTTATGTATTCTATTTCCTCTTTGACTAATCTGGGCAATTTATATTTTTGTAAATATTCATCCATTTCACTTAGATTGTCAGATTTATTGGCATGCAACTGGGCAAAATAGCTCCTAATTATTATTTCAATTTCCTGTTCATTGGTGGCAAAGTAACCCTTTTCATTTTATTTTTGATACCGGTAATTGATTTTCTTTTTCTTTGTTTAATCAAATTAATCAGTAATATAAAGATTTTATCTATCTATTTATCAATCTGTTATCTAGATATATCTATCTGTTATCTATTATATTTTTCATAAACCAGCTCTTAACTTTACTTATTAGTTCAATGATTCTCTTGTTTTCATTTTATTAATCTCTCCTTTGGCTTTCAGGATTTTCAATTTGGTGTTTAATTGAGGATTTTTAATTTGTTCTTTTTATAGTTTTTTTTTTGCATGTCCAATTCATTGATCTTCTCCTTTTCTGTTTTATTGATGTAAGAGTTTAGAAATAGAAATTTTCCCCTAAGTACTGCTTTGCTTGAACCACATAAATTGTTATGTTGTTTCATTGTTGTCATTCTGTTTAATGAAATAATTGATTGATTCTATAATTTGTTCTTTGACCAACTTGTTCTTTAAGATTAGATTGTTTAATTTCCAATTAATTTTAATCTATCTTTCCATGGTCCTTTATTCTAAAATTTTATTCACCTCCTTAACTTATTTCTTGTTTATTTGGTGGTTAGTTTTATGTAGTTCTGAGAGGTGAAAGGTGAGGTCCCCAACTAGTATAGTTTTATTGTCTATTTTCTTCCTATAACTCATTTAACATCTTTTTTTTTAATTGGATGCCGTATAATTTGGTGCATGTGTATTTAATATTGATGTTACTTCATTGTCTATAGTACTTTTTTAACAGGATGTAGTTTTTTTCTTATCACTTTTAATTAAATCTGTTTTTGTTTTTGCTTTGTCTGAGATCATCATTGCTACCTCTGTTTTTGTTTACTTCAGCTGAAGTATAATAGAACCTGCTACAGCCTTTTACCTTTACCTTTATTCTATGTGTGTGTCTCTTCTTCAAATCTGTTTTTTAATCTCCTTGGCTAGCCTCTTCTATTTTATGGGTGAGTTCATCCCATTTACATTCACAGTTATGATTACTAACTGTACATTTCATTCTATCTTATTTTGCCCCTGGTTAAACTTTTCTCTCTTTCTCCTTTAACCCTGTCATTCCTTACCAGTGTTTTGCTTCTGACTATCACCTCCCTCAATCTGCCCTCCTTTCTATCAACCTTCTTCTTTTTCTTGTCCTCCTCTCCTCTGTCTTTCCTATAGGGTAAGATATATTTCTATACCCAACTGAGTGTATGTGTTATTCCCTCTTTGAACCAAATCCAATTAGAGTAAGTTTCAAGCAATGCTAATCCCTCTTCTTTCTTCACCTCCATTGTAATAGGTCTTGTGTGACTTCTCATGTGAGCTCCACTCTACCTCTCCCTTTCCTCTTCTCCCACTGCAATGCTTTCTCACACCTTCATTTTTGTAATAGTTAATTAATTTATTTTTAATTTTTAACATTCACTTCCATAAGATTTTGAATTTTAAAATTTCTCCCCTTCCCTCTCCTCCCTCTTCCCCAAGACAGCATGCAATCTGGTATAGGCTGCACTTATACATTCATATTAAACACATTTTCACATTAGTCATGATATAAAGAAAAATCAGAACTAATGGGAGGAACCACAAGAAAGAAGAAACAAAGTAAAACAACAAAAGAAAAGGAGAGTAAATAGTATGCTTCCATTTGCCTTCAGACTCCAAAGTTCTTTCTCTGGATGTGGATAACATTTTCCATCATGAATCTTTTGCGGTTGTCTAAGATCCTTGCATTGCTGAGAAGAGCTAAGTTTATCAAAAAGTCAGTCATTGCACAATGTGGCTGTTACTATGTGCAATGTCTTCCTGGTTCTGTCCATTTCACTCAGCATCAGTTCCTTTAAGTCTTTTCAGGTTTTTAAACAACATATAATAGGATTGTGGTTCTTAATCCACTGTGATATCTGCTTCCATTTTGTGGGAGAGTTCATCTCATTCACAATCACAGTTATGATTACTCTGTCTTTTTCTCCATACTATTCCCCCCCCATTTATGCTTTTTTCTCTCCTTTTTTTCTTTCCCTCCTCACTATAGTTTTGTTTTTGACCACCACTTCCCTCAATCTGCCCTCCTTTCTATGAACCCCCTCCCTTTTCTTCCTCTTTGCACTTACTACTTCTTCCCTCCCTTCTACCCACCCCCTTCCTTTTCTTTTCCCTTTTCCTTCCTACTTCCTATAGGGTAAGTTAGATTTCTATACTTAACTGATTATGTTATTCCCTCTTCGAACCAAATCTGATGAGAGTAAGGTTCAAACAATGCTCATCTCCTTCCTTCTTTCCCTCTACTGTACTAGATTTTTGTGCCTTTTCACATGATGTAATTTACCCTTGCCTGCCTCCTCTTTTCTTCTCCCAGAACAATCACTCTTCACCACTTAATAGATTTTTTTATCATCATATAGAAGTCAACTTACACCCATGCCCTCTGTTTACGTGTACTCCTTTTAAATGGTGTAATAACAATATAGTTCTCAAGAGTTACAAGTGGGCATATTTACAATGTTATCCTCTTCTGAATTTGTGCCTTGATCTTCCCTGTCCCCATAATAAGACTCTATAGTTATTGTCCATTTCTGCTTTCTGCTCATGGTGTTTGCCTCTTTTCCTGGCTTTTAAAGTTGAGCTCTCCTGCTGGAGTCCGGGGGCACTGACCCAAGTTTGTTGTGCTGGGATCCTGGAACCTGGTCACTGACTTTGTGTGCTGGGGCCTTGGTGCTGGGACCTGGAGGCTGTAGGGATCTGGCAGCTTACCTAGTGCTAAGCTTGGGTCAGCAGCACTGGAGCTCTTGGGATGGTGATGGGGGATCTGGGCCCTGGAGGATGACTGCTCACTGGGGCTTCTTTAAAGCACTCGAATGTTTGGCTGCTGAGGATGTCTGCCAGCCTGTAGTTGCTCTGAAGCACTGGGATATGTAGCTTCTGGAGAAAGCCGACACACCTGGTGTTTTTCCCAGCTATTGTTTGCTGGTTCACCTATCTGTGCTAAGGCCCATTGGGGGGTCCTGGTGTTGGTGCTTGCCTGCTTCACCAACCTGGGGCTCAAAATCTCCCTCTGGTTTGCTGAGGTGGGAATTGCTGCTGGTTTGCTGGCATGCCTCCCATCATGTACTGCTTCTCTCCCCCCAGAGCTAGAAAGGCCTTTCCCATTAACCCCTCAAGGTTCCTTGGCTACAAGACTGCTGCACCCCATCTTTCGACTGGCTCAGTTGTTCCAGGGTTTTTCCTGTGGTGATATTTTCTGACCTTTCAGAGGTCAACAAGGGAGGGTTAGAATGACTTACTTCTTACTCCACCATCTTGGCTCCCAGAAGTCCCTTCATTTTTAATGTCATTGAATTGAAGTCAACTTATACCCATACATTCTATGTATACTCCTTCTAACTGTCTTAATAGTGATCTGTTTCTTAAGATTTACAAGTATCATCTTCCCATGTAGAGATGTAAACATTTTATCCCTATTGTATAACATTTTTTTCTCTTTCCTGTATACCTTTTTATGCTTCTCTTGAGTCTTGTGTTTGAAAATTAAATGCTCTGAACAAAAAAAAATAAAAATAAAAATAAAATGTTCTGTTTAGCTCTTTTCTTTTCATCAGGAATGTTTGAAAGTCCTTTTTTCATTGAATATACATTTTTTTCATCTGAAGGTTTATGCTCAGTTTTGATGGGTGGGTGATTTTAGGTTGTAATTCAAGCTCCTTTGCCTTCTAGAATATTATCTTCCAAGCCCTCTGATCCTTTAATGTAGAAGTTGCTAAATCCCATATAATCCTGACTGTGTCTCCTCAGTATATGAATTGTTTGCTTCTGACTTCTTGCAGTACTTTCTCCTTGACCTGAGAGTCTTGGAATTTGGCTATAACATTTCTGGGAGTTTTCATTTTGGGATCTCTTTCAGGAGGTGATTGGTGGATTCTTTCAGTTACTGTTCTACCCTGTGATTCTAGGATATCAGGGCAGTTTTTCTTGATATTTGAAAGAAATTGTCCATTCTCCAAAGGCCTCATGATGGCAAATGCTATCCACATACAAAGAAAGAGCTATGGAGTTTGAATGCAGATCAAAGCACACTATTTGCCATTTTTTTTCTTCTGTTGTGTTTTGTTTCCTCTTTCTGGTGGTTCCTGTTATTAGTTCTAATTCTTACTTACAACATCACTAATGTGAAAATATATTTAATAGGAAAGTATATGTATAGCCTATATCAAATTTTGCACTGTCTTGGGGAGGTAGGTGAGGAGGGAGGGAGAGAAAAATTTAAAACTCAAAAGATTATGAAAGTAATTGTTGATAATTCAAAATAAATTAATTAAAATAAAAAAAGAAAGAAATTGTCCAGACTCTTTTTTTTAATCATGGCTTTCAGGTAGGCCAAGAGTTTTTAAGTTATCTTTCAGCATGTATTTTCTACATCAATTATTTTTCCAATGAAATATTTCATATTTTCTTCCATTTTTTCCAGTCTTTTGATTTTGTTTGATTGATTCTAGATGTATCATGGAATCATTAGGTTCCACTTGCCCAATTTTAATTTTTAAGAAATTATTTTTTTCAATGAGCTTTTGTGTTTCTTTTTCTATTTGGTCAATTCTATATTTTAAGAAGTGGTTTTCTTCAGTGAATTCTTGTACAATTTTTTTTTCCATTTTTTGTGCCTCTTTAACCAAGCTGTTGAGTCTTTTTTTCATGATTCTCTTGCAAAACTCTCATGTCTTTTCCTAATTTTTCTTCTGCTTCTCATATTTGATTTTTAAAATCTTTTTTGAGCTTTTCTAGAAGTTCCTTTTGGGCCTGAAACTAATTCCTATTTCTCTTTAAGGCTTCACATGTAGGTGTTTTTACATTGTTGTCCTCCTTTGAGTTTGTGTTTTGATCTTCCCTGTCACTGTAATATCTTTCTGTGGTCAGGTTTATTTGTTTCTTGCTCATTTTCCAGAGCATGTTGTGATTTTTAAAGTTTTCTTATGCTCCTGGGGTACAGGGGGCACTTTCCCCAAGCTTCTTGTGCTTGGGAACCAGGGATCTGGTTACTGGGCTGCTGTGCCAGGGCCACCAGAGCTGGCCACTCACCTTCTGTGTCAGGGGCTGGAGGTCTCACAACTGGCCTGCTATGTTACTGGCCTGCTGCACCAGGGCTTCACGGCTTCAGTTGCTGACCTGTGCTGAAGGTAGATGCCTCCTGCTGGCTTGCCTAGACATTGCCTGTGCTAACCTGTCTGCCCCTTTTCCATGAATGAGACAGGCCTTTCCTGCAATCCTTCTAAGTTGTGTCGGGCTAAAAGATCATTTTACTCCATTATTTTGTTGGTTTTGCCCCTTCAGAAAGTTGTTTGGAGGGGAATTTGGGAGATTTCAAGCAAGTTCCTGCCTTTTCACCATCTTTACTCTCATCACCCCTGCCCTGATGTGTGATTTTTAAAAATATGTTATCCAGACTTCTTTCATAGTTATGGGTTTCAGGTACTTTAGTCCAAAGATTTTTGTGGTGTTAATTTCTCCTTGAGTTGTTTTCCTGGTGAGTTGTCTTTTAATATTAAATACTTTATATTTTATTCAGTCTTTCAATTCCTTCTTATTTTCTCTTGTGCTTTTGATTAACTTCTATTTGATCCATTCTAATTTTCAGAGAGTCTGTTACTTGTACAAAGTTTTGCACCTTTTCCAGTAAACGATTAATTCTTTTTTCAAGTCTTTCCTCTAGAGATCTCATTTCTTCCAAATGTTTTTCCTCTAAAAATATCATTTCATTCATAATGTCATTTTTAACTCACTTTGTTTCTTTTGGAAATTCTAGTTGATCTTGTAGTCAAGCAGCATTTTTCTATGAGGCTTTCCTTGTAGATGTATGAATAATAAAAATTGAACTATTTTCTTCTTTTAAGTCTGTGTCATGGACATTCCTGATCTCTATTAACTCTATTATGGGCACATACTTTTAAAAAATATGTTTTAAAGGCTTCCGGAATCAACACTTTCTGTGAGGGCCGGATATTTGTATTTCTAGAGGAAATATCAGGTATTGAGAGATGTATTCTTTAAGAATATAAGAGGTGGGGGTCCCCAGTCCGGGTGGGAGGCAGCATGTCTGGTAGTTGTGCTGTGCCGTGGCGGAGAGTGCAGGGCTGGGTGGGGACCTCGTGGAGCAGTGGCTGGAGCCGGAGGTGGGGGCCTTCCAGGCGAGTGAGCATCAGCACATCTGCTACAACCCGCGGCAGGATGAGTGGGTGCTGGTGTCCGCCCACCGAATGAAGCGACCCTGACAGGGGTAGGTGGACCCCCTCCCCACTGAGGATGTACCTCGACATGACCCCACCGCCTCCTCTGTCCCGGGGCAATTCGGGCCAATGGCGAGGTGAATCCCCATTACAGGGCACCTTACTGTTCAACAATGACTTCCCTGCCCTGCAGCCTGATGCCCCCCAGTCCTGGACCCACTGATCACGCACTATTCTGAGCTGAAGCTGCCCGAGGAGTTTGTAAGGTCCTGTGTTTCCATCCCCGGTCCGATATCACACTGCCGCTCACGTCTACACCTGAGATCCGAGCTGTCATTGATACATGGGCCTCAGTCACGGAGGAGTTGGGTATTCAGTACCCCTGGGTACAGATCTTTGAGAACAAAGGAGCCATGATGGGTTGTTCCAACCCCCACCCCCACTGTCAGGTGTGGAGTAGCATCTTCTTACGTGGACCAGAGGGAGGAACGAAGCCAGAGGGCCTCTCAAAAGCAGCATGGAGGTCCCATGCTTTTGGAGTATGGGTGTCAGGAAACTGAGAGAAAGGAGCGAATGGTCCTAGAAAGTGAACACTGACTGGTGCTGGTGCCCTTCTGGGCTGTCTGGTCTTTCCAGATGCTGTTGCTGCCATGGAGACATGTGAAGAGGCTCCCAGAGCTGAGCTTTGTGGAACGAGATGATCTGGCTTGCATCATGAAGAAGCTGACCAAATATGCCAACCTATTTGAGACATCCTTCCCATACTCCATGGGCTGGCATGGAGCCCCAACCGGGGCTGAGGCTGATTGTGACCACTGGCAGCTCCATGCCCACTACTATCCACCACTGTTGCGGTCAGGCACCATCCAAAAGTTCAGGGTTGGTTGTGAGATGCTGGCCCAGGCTCAGAAGGACCTGACCCCAGAGCAGGCTGCAGAACGGTTGAGGGCACTACCCAAAGATCAGTATAGGCTTCGACAGAAGGACTCGTCCTGAACATGGTCCTCAGGAGGAGGCCACAGTTAGGACTGGTTCCAAGCTGTTCTTTACCTCCCCCACCCCCAATTTGCTTCAACCCCCTTGTCTCACAAGGTGGGGGAGGGGTCTTGAATTGGCAAATAAATCCTTTGACCCTGTCAAAAAAAAAAAAGAATATAAGAGGTGGTTCAGGCCAGGGAACAACAGACTTTTGGCATGTCCTAAGGGATCTTTGCTAGGGTGAAGTGTGATTGTTAGCATCTTAAAAGCTTTAAAAGCTGCAGACTCTGATGTAGGTAACATATCTATCCTTATGGCACTGGTTGGAGCTTTAACAGACAGCTGCTTACCTCATTCCCTCTCTGCTATCTGAAAGCTTCTAAAGATTCACAGCAACAAACCTAATGATTAGTAACCTTTTATCTGATCTCTCTGCCATTGTTCCTCTGCTACAAACACTACTGTGGGTTTATTGGATGAATCTGAGATCTTGCTGTGAAGTCAGAATTACATATCTTCAGGCTTTTTCCTGCTCCTTCTCCAGGCCTTTGTGAACCTCAGGCATCATCCTTGTGAGATTTGGCTTTATCTTTCCTCTCCATTCTCCTTCTTTGTCCCGATTATCAGGAAGTCCCTGGCCTCAGTCAAAACCAGTTTCATGACTCCATTCAGACACTGAAGCAATAGCTGCCAGCTGCCTTTTATTCTCCACCTTGAATCCACAATTGCTTTTTGCCTTGATATAGAGTCATAGGGCCCAGCCAAGTATCATTGGTACAAGGCCCTTCATGTGCCTTCCTGTCTGACTAGACCTCTTGTCCTGTGCTTATAGGTCTCTAGCTCTGTTTTTATGTTTATGTAGGCTGGAGAAATGCTCCATTGTGGTTTCTCCTTGTATTCCTGATCACTAATTAGTCTAGCATTGTTTCTCAGTCTCTGAGTATTAATAGAAAATATTTTGCTTGATTTGCTTCTTTCTACTTTACCATTTTTGCTCATGTCCATTCTGTTTATATTTATGAATATGTGCACACATTACATATATATAATATGTGTATATTATATATATGCAAATACATATATACACATATATGTAGTATGTTGTATTGAGAGAGAGAAAAAACCTTTTTTTTGTTCAATAAGGAGAAATGCTGTAGATACAGTTGTATTTCACCAAGATATTTAACAGTCTCTCGTGATGTATTTGTGGACTATATGAAGAGATACTATCTAGGTCAGTGGTATCAAACTCAAATAGAAATGGGGACCATTAAATCATACAGAAGGAACCTTGTGGATTGGATATTGACTTAGAAAACCACTTATCATTATCTCTGTTCTGTTTGGTTTTTAATGTATTTTGTTAAGTATTTTTCAATTACATTTTAATCTGTGTGACCATAGACCATTAGTTTGATACCTCTGTTCTAGGTGATAGACAAGTTAGGTAGATTCAGATTTGGTTGAGAGACCAGTTCTGTCACTGAAATATGATAATTGATGAATCAATGTCAGCCTTGAGGGAAGACTTCAGAGGCTTATTGCAAGGCTCTGTCTTTGGCCTTATTTTGCTCAACATTTTAATCAATGACTTAGATAATGATATAAATGTTATGGTCTCACATTTCCGAATGATAGCAAGGAAGGATAGCTAATTCAATAAATGGCAGGTTCAGTATCCAACAGTTTTTAATATTGAAATGATGGACTTAACCTAATAAGATGAAGTTTAAATAAATATAATGTTTTATATTTGTTTAAAAAACAAGTTTCTAGTACCTAAAGGAGGAGCTACATGACAAGTCATATGATACGACGTTAAGGATTTTGGAGCTAAACATTATAAAGCAGACAAGAAGTCTAATGCAATCTTAAGATAAATTTTTCTAAAGCCTAGTGTCCACAGTGCTTGACTGCTCTTTGCCCTTGCATTAAGCCCTTTCTACTTGCTCTGGGATCAAGTAGAAACTCTTCCATTTTGGTATTTAAAGTTCTTCCCAACCAGGCTTTAACTTCTC
This sequence comes from Vombatus ursinus, assembly GCF_900497805.2. Classification (NCBI taxonomy): domain Eukaryota; kingdom Metazoa; phylum Chordata; class Mammalia; order Diprotodontia; family Vombatidae; genus Vombatus; species Vombatus ursinus. The sequence goes on along the minus strand of NW_020954604.1, from coordinate 1,689,006 downwards.
TTTCAAGAATTAGTATATATCATACCTTTTCTTGCTTTTTTTGGTATACAGTACTCTCCTTCCCAAATAAACTGGCTTTCCTGTGGCTCTACTAGTTGTCTATCTTCTATCTCCTGTCTCCATGTCTTTGTACTCACTGTTCTTCATGCTTAATGTATATTTCCTCCTTACTTTTGCTTTTTAGAAACCAAATTAACATATTTATTTCATGCATATTCTGTAAATATTTCAATATGTATACATTGTGCCAGATAGAATGCAAGCTCCTAGTAAAGTGTGTCAAATATAGTAGATTCCAAATACATGTTTACTAACTCCATTATTAGTTTTTGGTTGTTTAACTGGTTGCTTAAAAGAAGTAAGGTTGTCAGGATTATGCTGTTCTTCGGAGTCCAGCAGGGATCCAAAGGTGCTTATGTTTAGTAACATGGGAAGGTAAATATAGCATAAGCAGTAAACTACATTCCCTGGGGAGTCCCTATAATTCCAGCATGATCTAAAGCCCTGTGTATATAGTTATATCAGTGTTATCTGTGATCCAAAGATTCATTTATTTGTTTTTATTCAGGCATTTTTCGGTAGTGTCTGACTCTTCATGACTCTACCTGGAGTTTTCTTGGAAAAGATATTAGAGTGGTTTGGCATTTCTTTCTCCAGATCATTTTACAGATGAGGAAACTGAGGCAAACAGGGTTAAGTGACTTGCCCAGGGTCACACATCTAGTAAGTGTCTAAAGCCAAATTTGGACTCAACAAAATGAGTCTTTGACTCTGGGCCTGTAGCTCTCTCCACTATACCACTTCATTGTCCAATTCATTCAATATGGTGTGTGCTAAAGCCCATCACCAAAGAAATGTGTGTGACCCCATCCTCCAGAGAGAACTGGATTCCTTTTTTTTTTCTTTTGATCATATTCAGTATGGATTTAGACATAGAAACACAACCTACATGTGCTCATTCAATGTTTTCCTACTTCTTTTCATTCTTTTGGTGATATGGTTTTGAGGGACCCATAATGGGCACTGTCTCCAACAAATCAAATCGTATTAAATAAAATGTAGAGAAAATGACAATATCTTTGGGAGACAGAATGGCACAGTGGAAAGAGCATTGCCTCTAGAATCATGTGATCTCTGTTAAAACCTACCTCCAATATATATACTACCTGTGTGACTTTGAACAAGTCACTGAACATCCCTGGTCCTCAGTTTCCTCATCTGTTAAATGAGAGAGTTGTACTAGATGGCTCCTAAGGTCCTTTCCAGGTCCACATTTATGATGCTGTGATTCCCCTCATATTCTGGTAGCTCAGAATTGACCATTAGCTTTCTTACTATGTAATTAAAAGATATCTTTCCAGCCTCATGATGACTGAATTGACTAAAATGATGCAGTAACACATGTAAGTTGAAATTGTATGGGTTCTTTGCAGTGGAAAACTTAAGGTATTATGACCGTTCACTAAACTTTACTCATATCCCCTCTAACAATAGTATGTAATGTGTATCACAAATTAATAGCCATTTTGAATATAATATAATTTCCTTGAAGTGAACTTGTTTTTAATAAATCAATGTGTTGCCTTCAATAACGCCAAAAAATTCATCTGGGATATCCTTTTTTACTTTAATTTTCAAGTACAAGAGGACTATAAGAGAAAATCATCCATATGTTTTTGATTTGGTTACATTTAACTCATCAGAATATTTTAAAAGAATTGTTTGATGTTCTAGAAATCCCTTGAGCTTTCTTGAAGCCTTATTCCCATCTCCCATTCCTCCGAGGAATAAAAAGCTGTATTTAGCCCCAGGTATGTAAACTCAGATGCCAAAAGGTGTCTCTTTGGTTTGAGACTGATCTCCAAAGGTTTTAGTAGGTGTGAAGAGAAATTGAGCTTGTTTTCCCTTGTACACTTTGTGAAAGGTGAAAGTACTAAATGCATTAAGAAAGAAAAAAGTGCTTGCCCTCTCACATAAGAGAATGAAATGTTAATGGCTGTCTTTTGATGAAACTTGGTACTTTAGGAAAATGTCCCAAAAGAAGGTACTTTTTTGCCACCCGTTACTGTTAGAGATCCTTGTTTCATTTTGATTTGAAATGACAAATGCTAGGACAGTGGCACATATAGGTTGACCCAACTGCTCTACTTACAAAGTTTATGAATATACCTTCTTATCACCAAGGGGTCTGATAGGAAGTGTAGTTTTCTCAATTGGAATAAAGGAATCAGGGATGACAGAAGATGGAAGATGTGAAGGAGGAAGGGAAGCCCAGGAACTTTGAAGTTCTATGGAGAAGAGAGGATCCTGAGATGGTACAGATAAATGCCAGTGCTAGTAGCCAATAAATTATAAGTGAAGACCACTGATACTCATCATCAACCAAATGTAATCATGAGCAGTTGACTGGTGCAGTGGATAGAGTGCTTGGCTTGAAGCCAGAAAGGCTGGAGTTTAAATCTGGCCTCAGACACTTACTAGCTGTGTGACACTGAGCAAGTTACTGAACTTCTGTTTGCCTCAATTTCCCCAACTATAAAATGAGGATAATAATAAATTTCTCCCAAGTTTGTAAGGATCAAAGGAAATAGTATTTATTAAAAAGTGCCTGGCACATAGTAGTCATTATATAAATGCTTATTCCCTTCCTTGTTGCCTTATCTGTTTCATTAACCTACCTAAAGATTAATTTCCTGGGACAGAATTTTACTCTTCTGTTGAGACCTAGTGAATTTAATTCTTCTTCACTTCTTCCTCCTCCTCAGTCTAATACTGCTTGGTGGACCTGGCATGTTTGCTCTTAAATCTTGTCTATTTGCCATCTGTACTTTTGCAGTGGGTTTTGTCTCCAAATGCAGATAAGGTGATTTTTATTTCACTCTGAGCACGTTTTGCTATAAATAAGTTGACTGCTTTATGGCAAAGGACAAGGGGGAACCTCTGGAAAACGGCTCCAGACTTAATTGTATTGATTTCTTTCACTCTCTCTGTCTCTCCCTTTCTGTCTCTCTCTGTCTCTCTCTGTGTTCTGTCTCTCTGTCTCTCTCTGTCTCTCTCTCCCCAAAGATGGATTTTATACACAGAAGTAAAACTTTACTAGAGATGAAAGAAACAAAGATTTGTCCCAGACTGAAAAAAGGGCTTAGTAAGATTTTTTGTTTGTTTGGATTTGATTTGATCTGTTTGTGGCCGAGCCAAA